>NW_026281695.1:242500-254299 GCF_023373465.1 Oncorhynchus keta
ACACACGCACGCGCACACACACGCACACACACACTGTGTCACAACCGGCCGTGATCGGGAGTCCTTTAGGGCAGTGCACAATTGGCCCAACGTCGTCCGAGGCTGGAGCGGGGTAGGCAGTCATTGTAAATAAGAATTTGTTCTTTACTGACTTCTCTAGTTAAATAAACTAGTAGACATGCAGAGCAGTCTGCCAGAAGTCAAGGGTTAGGTGAGCTGTGCCCTGATGACAGACAGAAGAGTATGAAATGTTGTATTCCTGTAGAATTCCATCTCTGTTTTGAATCAGTGAATAATATATGCCATTTAGCAGACGCTTTTATCCAAAGCGACTTACAGTCATGTGTGCATACATTCTACGTATGGGTGGTCCCGGGAACCGAACCCACTACCCTGGCGTTACAAGCGCCATGCTCTCCCAACTGTGCTACAGTTGGTTCCCCCAGAGATGTACAGAGCAGCAATACAATGCCACAGTAATGCTGTGTGGGTCCTTAAATTCCAAATCTAATAGCTAAATGATCCTTGGTATGACCATCTTAAAACAATTCCATATGATAACTTAATAGCTTAGACTCTTATGTAAAGCACAAGCTCAATTTGATTAGGCTTTGAATGTCATTAAAGGGACTTCAATATGGAATATTATTTAATTTGCCTATAATTTTTCAATTCGTTTTACAGACAGCTTCATCTATTGTTCTGGTTCTATATTTAGCCATTGAGGATTTATTTTCAACCACCTCAGTCTGCGTCCTAAATGGCACCCTTTCCCCTATATACTGCACTTCTTTTGACCAGAGTCCTATGGGCTCTACATAGGGAATAGGATGGTATTTAGGACACAGCCTCATTCATGTATGGGCTTTTACTGAAATTATTAAAGGAGAGCTGCTCGGTTACACAATGCACTGAACCTGGTGTGTGTGTGTGTGTGTGTGTGTGTGTGTGTGTGTGTGTGTGTGTGTGTGTGTGTGTGTGTGTGTGTGTGTGTGTGTGTGTGTGTGTGTGTGTGTGTGTGTGTGTGTGTGTGTGTGTGTGTGTGTGTGTGTGTGTGTGTGTGTGTGCGCACTTTAATGAGGCTAAGGACACACCCTCTCTCTAGATAAGCACACACACACACACAACCTCCTGCAGCAAGCCTATAGCCTGGGCCCCACCCCATGCTGCTGCGCTGTGGACATATTCATTCCTTCCCATTCTCTCTATTCTAAAGAGACATATGAACACACACACATGCAGAAACACACTCACTCATACCGTTATGTAACTGGAGATCTATTGAGCTTTATTGTAATTGCGGTGTTAAAGAGTTCATCTAATCAAAGCCTATGGTGAGAGCAGTGTGAGTGATAGTTGACTAGCCATGAGGGGACAGGGAGGAAGGTATGAGTGATAGTTGACTAGCCATGGGGGGACGGGGAGGAAGGTATGAGTGATAGTTGACTAGCCATGGGGGTGACGGGGAGGAAGGTATGAGTGATAGGTGACTAGCCATGGGGGGACGGGGAGGATGGTATGAGTGATAGTTGACTAGCCATGAGGGGACAGGGAGGAAGGTATGAGTGATAGTTGACTAGCCATGGGGGACGGGGGGGAGGAAGGTATGAAAGTGATAGTTGACTAGCCATGGGGGACGGAGGGGAGGAAGGTATGAGTGATAGTTGACTAGCCATGGGGGACGGGGAGGAAGGTATGAGTGATAGTTGACTAGCCATGGGGGGACGGGGAGGAAGGTATGAGTGATAGTTGACTAGCCATGGGGGACAGGGAGGAAGGTATGAGTGATAGTTGACTAGCCATGGGGGGGACGGGGAGGAAGGTATGAGTGATAGTTGACTAGCCATGGGGGGACGGGGAGGAAGGTATGAGTGATAGTTGACTAGCCATGGGGGACGGGGAGGAAGGTATGAGTGATAGTTGACTAGCCATGGGGGACGGGGAGGAAGGTATGAGTGATAGTTGACTAGCCATGGGGGACGGGGAGGAAGGTATGAGTGATAGTTGACTAGCCATGGGGGACGGGGAGGAAAGTATGAGTGATAGTTGACTAGCCATGGGGGGACGGGGAGGAAGGTATGAGTGATAGTTGACTAGCCATGGGGGACGGGGAGGAAGGTATGAGTGATAGTTGACTAGCCATGGGGGACCATGGGGGAGGAAGGTATGAGTGATAGTTGACTAGCCATGGGGGACGGGGAGGAAGGTATGAGTGATAGTTGACTAGCCATGGGGGACGGGGAGGAAGGTATGAGGATAAGCCATGGGGGACGGGGAGGAAGGTATGAGTGATAGTTGACTAGCCATGGGGGGGGGACGGGGAGGAAGGTATGAGTGATAGTTGACTAGCCATGGGGGACGGGGAGGAAGGTATGAGTGATAGTTGACTAGCCATGGGGGACGGGGAGGAAGGTATGAGTGATAGTTGACTAGCCATGGGGGATGGGGGGAGGAAGGTATGAGTGATAGTTGACTAGCCATGGGGGACGGGGAGGAAGGTATGAGTGATAGTTGACTAGCCATGGGGGGGGATGGGGAGGAAGGTATGAGTGATAGTTGACTAGCCATGGGGGACGGGGGAGGAAGGTATGAGTGATAGTTGACTAGCCATGGGGGACGGGGAGGAAGGTATGAGTGATAGTTGACTAGCCATGGGGGAGGAAGGGGAGGAAGGTATGAGTGATAGTTGACTAGCCATGGGGGACGGGGAGGGGAGGAAGGTGGGGGACGGGGAGTGTGATAGTTGACTAGCCATGGGGGGACGGGGAGGAAGGTATGAGTGATAGTTGACTAGCCATGGGGGACGGGGAGGAAGGTATGAGTGATAGTTGACTAGCCATGGGGGACGGGGAGGAAGGTATGAGTGATAGTTGACTAGCCATGGGGGGACGGGGAGGAAGGTATGAGTGATAGTTGACTAGCCATGGGGGACGGGGAGGAAGGTATGAGTGATAGTTGACTAGCCATGGGGGGACGGGGAGGAAGGTATGAGTGATAGTTGACTAGCCATGGGGGGATGGGGAGGAAGGTATGAGTGATAGTTGACTAGCCATGGGGGGACAGGGAGGAAGGTATGAGTGATAGTTGACTAGCCATGGGGGGACGGGGAGGAAGGTATGAGTGATAGTTGACTAGCCATGGGGGACGGGGAGGAAGGTATGAGTGATAGTTGACTAGCCATGGGGGGGACGGGGAGGAAGGTATGAGTGATAGTTGACTAGCCATGGGGCCATGGGGGGGGGAGGAAGGTATGAGTGATAGTTGACTAGCCATGGGGGACAGGGGGGAGGAAGGTATGAGTGATAGTTGACTAGCCATGGGGGGGGAAGGGGAGGAAGGTATGAGTGATAGTTGACTAGCCATGGGGGGACGGGGAGGAAGGTATGAGTGATAGTTGACTAGCCATGAGGGGAGCCATGGGGGGGAGGAAGGTATGAGTGATAGTTGACTAGCCCATGAGGGGGAGCCATGGGGGAGGAGGAAGGTATGAGTGATAGTTGACTAGCCATGGGGGACGGGGAGGAAGGTATGAGTGATAGTTGACTAGCCATGGGGGACGGGGAGGAAGGTATGAGTGATAGTTGACTAGCCATGGGGGGACGGGGAGGAAGGTATGAGTGATAGTTGACTAGCCATGGGGGGACGGGGAGGAAGGTATGAGTGATAGTTGACTAGCCATGGGGGACGGGGAGGAAGGTATGGAGGACTAGCCATATGAGTGATAGTTGACTAGCCATGGGGGACGGGGAGGAAGGTATGAGTGATAGTTGACTAGCCATGGGGGCACAGGGAGGAAGGTATGAGTGATAGTTGACTAGCCATGGGGGAAGGGGAGGAAGGTATGAGTGATAGTTGACTAGCCATGGGGGACGGGGAGGAAGGTATGAGTGATAGTTGATTAGCCATGGGGGGACGGGGAGGAAGGAATGAGTGATAGTTGACTAGCCATGGGGGACGGGCCATGGGGGACGGGGGGAGGAAGGTATGAGTGATAGTTGACTAGCCATGGGGGACGGGGAGGAAGGTATGAGTGATAGTTGACTAGCCATGGGGGACGGGGGGGACTAGCCATGGGGGACGGGGAGGAAGGTATGAGTGATAGTTGACTAGCCATGGGGGACGGGGAGGAAGGTATGAGTGATAGTTGACTAGCCATGGGGGACAGGGAGGAAGGTATGAGTGATAGTTGACTAGCCATGGGGGACGGGGAGGAAGGTATGAGTGATAGTTGACTAGCCATGGGGGACGGGGAGGAAGGTATGAGTGATAGTTGACTAGCCATGGGGGGACGGGGAGGAAGGTATGAGTGATAGTTGACTAGCCATGGGGGACGGGGAGGAAGGTATGAGTGATAGTTGACTAGCCATGGGGGATGGGGAGGAAGGTATGAGTGATAGTTGACTAGCCATGGGGGGACGGGGAGGAAGGTATGAGTGATAGTTGACTAGCCATGGGGGACGGGGAGGAAGGTATGAGGAAGCCATGGGGGGACGGGGAGGAAGGTATGATGAGTGATAGCCATGGGGGACGGGGAGGAAGCCATGATAGTTGACGGGGAGGAAGGTATGAGTGATAGTTGACTAGCCATGGGGGGGGGGGACGGGGAGGAAGGTATGAGTGATAGTTGACTAGCCATGGGGGACGGGGAGGAAGGTATGAGTGATAGTTGACTAGCCATGGGGGACGGGGAGGAAGGTATGAGTGATAGTTGACTAGCCAGGGGGGGATGAGGGGAGGAAGGTATGAGTGATAGTTGACTAGCCATGGGGGACGGGGAGGAAGGTATGAGTGATAGTTGACTAGCCATGGGGGATGGGGAGGAAGGTATGAGTGATAGTTGACTAGCCATGGGGGACGGGGAGGAAGGTATGAGTGATAGTTGACTAGCCATGGGGGACATGGGGGAGGAAGGTATGAGTGATAGTTGACTGAGCCATAGACGGGGAGGAAGGTATGGGTGATAGCTGAGCCATGGGGGGGACAGGGAGGAAGGTATGAGTGATAGTTGACTAGCCATGGGGGGGTGTTGAGGAAGGTATGAGTGATAGTTGACTAGCCATGGGGGACGGGGGGAGGAAGGTATGAGTGATAGTTGACTAGCCATGGGGGACGGGGAGGAAGGTATGGGATAGTTGACTAGCCATGGGGGATGGGGAAGGAAGGTATGAGTGATAGTTGACTAGCCATGGGGGATGGGGAGGAAGGTATGAGTGATAGTTGACTAGCCATGGGGGACGGGGAGGAAGGTATGAGTGATAGTTGACTAGCCATGGGGGGGGACGGGGAGGAAGGTATGAGTGATAGTTGACTAGCCATGGGGGGACGGGGAGGAAGGTATGAGTGATAGTTGACTAGCCATGGGGGACGGGGGGAGGAAGGTATGAGTGATAGTTGACTAGCCATGGGGGACAGGGAGGAAGGTATGAGTGATAGTTGACAGCCATGGGGGGACGGGGAGGAAGGTAGCCATGGGGGATGGGGAGGAAGGTATGAGTGATAGTTGACTAGCCATGGGGGACGGGGAGGGGGACGGGGAGGGAGTTGACTAGCCATGGGGGACAGGGGAGGAAGGTATGAGTGATAGTTGACTAGCCATGGGGGACGGGGAGGAAGGTATGAGTGATAGTTGACTAGCCATGGGGGACGGGGAGGAAGGTATGAGTGATAGTTGACTAGCCATGGGGGATGGGGAGGAAGGTATGAGTGATAGTTGACTAGCCATGGGGGGACGGGGAGGAAGTATGAGTGATAATTGACTAGCCATGGGGGGACGGGGAGGAAGGTATGAGTGATAGTTGACTAGCCATGGGGGGACGGGGAGGAAGGTATGAGTGATAGTTGACTAGCCATGGGGGGACGGGGAGGAAGGTATGAGTGATAGTTGACTAGCCATGGGGGACGGGGAGGAAGGTATGAGTGATAGTTGACTAGCCATGGGGGACGGGGAGGAAGGTATGAGTGATAGTTGACTAGCCATGGGGGGGGGGGGAGGAAGGTATGAGTGATAGTTGACTAGCCATGGGGGACGGGGAGGAAGGTATGAGTGATAGTTGACTAGCCATGGGGGACGGGGAGGAAGGTATGAGTGATAGTTGACTAGCCATGGGGGACGGGGAGGAAGGTATGAGTGATAGTTGACTAGCCATGGGGGGACGGGGAGGAAGGTATGAGTGATAGTTGACTAGCCATGGGGGACGGGGGGGGAGTGATAGGGGAGGAAGGTATGAGTGATAGTTGACTAGCCATGGGGGACGGGGAGGAAGGTATGAGTGATAGTTGACTAGCCATGGGGGGACGGGGAGGAAGGTATGAGTGATATTTGACTAGCCATGGGGGACGGGGAGGAAGGTATGAGTGATAGTTGACTAGCCATGGGGGACGGGGAGGAAGGTATGAGTGATAGTTGACTAGCCATGGGGGGGACGGGGAGGAAGGTATGAGTGATAGTTGACTAGCCATGGGGGGATGGGGAGGAAGGTATGAGTGATAGTTGACTAGCCATGGGGGGGGGAGGGAGGAAGATAGTTGACTAGCCATGGGGGACGGGGATAGGGAGATGACTAGCCATGGGGGACGGGGAGGAAGGTATGAGTGATAGTTGACTAGCCATGGGGGATGGGGAGGAAGGTATGAGTGATAGTTGACTAGCCATGGGGGGGGGACGGGGAGGAAGGTATGAGTGATAGTTGACTAGCCATGGGGGATGGGGAGGAAGGATGAGTGGTATAGATGGGGGTGATAGTTGACTAGCCATGGGGGGATGGGGAGGAAGGTATGAGTGATAGTTGACTAGCCATGGGGGGGACGGGGAGGAAGGTATGAGTGATAGTTGACTAGCCATGGGGGGACGGGGAGGAAGGTATGAGTGATAGTTGACTAGCCATGGGGGGACGGGGAGGAAGGTATGAGTGATAGTTGACTAGCCATGGGGGGGACGGGGAGGAAGGTATGAGTGATAGTTGACTAGCCATGGGGGGGGACGGGGAGGAAGGTATGAGTGATAGTTGACTAGCCATGGGGGACGGGGAGGAAGGTATGAGTGATAGTTGACTAGCCATGGGGGACGGGGAGGAAGGTATGAGTGATAGTTGACTAGCCATGGGGGGACGGGGAGGAAGGTATGAGTGATAGTTGACTAGCCATGGGGGGGGACGGGGAGGAAGGTATGAGTGATAGTTGACTAGCCATGGGGGACGGGGAGGAAGGTATGAGTGATAATTGACTAGCCATGGGGGACAGGGAGGAAGGTATGAGTGATAGTTGACTAGCCATGGGGGACGGGGGGAGGAAGGTATGAGTGATAGTTGACTAGCCATGGGGGGACAGGGGGAGGAAGGTATGAGTGATAGTTGACTAGCCATGGGGGGGATGGGGAGGAAGGTATGAGTGATAGTTGACTAGCCATGGGGGACGGGGAGGAAGGTATGAGTGGGGGAGCCATGGGGGATGGGGAGGAAGGTATGAGTGATAGTTGACTAGCCATGGGGGACGGGGAGGAAGGTATGAGTGATAGTTGACTAGCCATGGGGGACGGGGAGGAAGGTATGAGTGATAGTTGACTAGCCATGGGGGACGGGGAGGAAGGTATGAGTGATAGTTGACTAGCCATGGGGGATGGGGAGGAAGGTATGAGTGATAGTTGACTAGCCATGGGGGGAGGGGGAGGAAGGTATGAGTGATAGTTGACTAGCCATGGGGGACGGGGAAGGAAGGTATGAGTGATAGTTGACTAGCCATGGGGGGGACAGGGAGGAAGGTATGAGTGATAGTTGACTAGCCATGGGGGGACGGGGAGGAAGGTATGAGTGATAGTTGACTAGCCATGGGGGGATGGGGAGGAAGGTATGAGTGATAGTTGACTAGCCATGGGGGACGGGGAGGAAGGTATGAGTGATAGTTGACTAGCCATGGGGGGACGGGGAGGAAGGTATGAGTGATAGTTGACTAGCCATGGGGGGACGGGGAGGAAGGTATGAGTGATAGTTGACTAGCCATGGGGGACGGGGAGGAAGTATGAGTGATAGTTGACTAGCCATAGGGGGGACGGGGAGGAAGGTATGAGTGATAGCCATGACTAGCCATGGGGGACTAGCCATGGGGGAGGAAGGTATGAGTGATAGTTGACTAGCCATGGGGGGACGGGGAGGAAGGTATGAGTGATAGTGATAGTTGACTAGCCATGGGGGACGGGGAGGAAGTATGAGTGATAGTTGACTAGCCATGGGGGACGGGGAGGAAGGTATGAGTGATAGTTGACTAGCCATGGGGGACGGGGAGGAAGGTATGAGTGATAGTTGACTAGCCATGGGGGGACATGGGGAGGAAGGTATGAGTGATAGTTGACTAGCCATGGGGGACGGGGGGAGGAAGTTGGTATGGGGGAGTGATAGTTGACTAGCCATGGGGGACGGGGAGGAAGGTATGAGTGATAGTTGACTAGCCATGGGGGATGGGGAGGAAGAGTGTATGAGTGATAGTTGACTAGCCATGGGGGATGGGGAGGAAGGTATGAGTGATAGTTGACTAGCCATGGGGGACATGGGGGGAGGAAGGTATGAGTGATAGTTGACTAGCCATGGGGGACGGGGAGGAAGGTATGAGTGATAGTTGACTAGCCATGGGGGATGGGGAGGAAGGTATGAGTGATAGTTGACTAGCCATGAGTGATAGTTGGGGGGGAGGGGGAGGAAGGTATGAGTGATAGTTGACTAGCCATGGGGGGACGGGGAGGAAGGTATGAGTGATAGTTGACTAGCCATGGGGGACGGGGAGGAAGGTATGAGTGATAGTTGACTAGCCATGGGGGACGGGGAGGGTGATAATTGACTAGCCATGGGGAAGGAAGGTATGAGTGATAGTTGACTAGCCATGGGGGACATGGGGGGGGGAGGAAGGTATGAGTGATAGTTGACTAGCCATGGGGGACGGGGAGGAAGGTATGAGTGATAGTTGACTAGCCATGGGGGACGGGGAGGAAGGTATGAGTGATAGTTGACTAGCCATGGGGGACGGGGAGGAAGGTATGAGGAAGTTGACTAGCCATGGGGGACAGGGAGGAAGGATGAGTGATAGTTGACTAGCCATGGGGGACGGGGAGGGAAGTGATAATTGACTAGCCATGGGGGACGGGGAGGAAGGAGTGATAGTTGACTAGCCATGGGGGACGGGGAGGAAGGTATGAGTGATAGTTGACTAGCCATGGGGGGGGAGTGATAGGGCCAGGAAGGTATGAGTGATAGTTGACTAGCCATGGGGGACGGGGAGGAAGGTATGAGTGATAGTTGACTAGCCATGGGGGGACGGGGAGGAAGGTATGAGTGATAGTTGACTAGCCATGGTGGGGACGGGGGAGGAAGGTATGGGGGAGCCATGGGGGGGGAGGAAGGTATGAGTGATAGTTGACTAGCCATGGGGGACGGGGAGGAAGGTATGAGTGATAGTTGACTAGCCATGGGGGGGGGGAGGAAGGGGAGGAAGAGTATGTTGACTAGTGAGGTATGAGATAGTTGACTAGCCATGGGGGGACGGGGAGGAAGGTATGAGTGATAGTTGACTAGCCATGGGGGGATGGGGAGGAAGGTATGAGTGATAGTTGACTAGCCATGGGGGACGGGGGGGAGGAAGGTGGGGGGACGGGGATGAGTGATAGTTGACTAGCCATGGGGGGACGGGGGGAGGGGGGACATGGGGGGAGGAAGGTATGAGTGATAGTTGACTAGCCATGGGGGACGGGGGAGGAAGGTATGAGTGATAGTTGACTAGCCATGGGGGGGGGATGGGAGGAAGGTATGAGTGATAGTTGACTAGCCATGGGGGACGGGGAGGAAGGTATGAGTGATAGTTGACTAGCCATGGGGGACGGGGGAGGAAGGTATGAGTGATAGTTGACTAGCCATGGGGGATGGGGAGGAAGGTATGAGTGATAGTTGACTAGCCATGGGGGGACGGGGAGGAAGGTATGAGTGATAGTTGACTAGCCATGGGGGACGGGGAGGAAGGTATGAGTGATAGTTGACTAGCCATGGGGGACATGGGGGGGGAGGAAGGTATGAGTGATAGTTGACTAGCCATGGGGGGAAGGGGAGGAAGGTACGGGGAGGAGTGATAGTTGACTAGCCATGGGGGACGGGGAGGAAGGTATGAGTGATAGTTGACTAGCCATGGGGGACGGGGAGAGGAAGGAATGAGTGATAGTTGACTAGCCATGGGGGATGGGGAGGAAGGATGAGTGATAGTTGACTAGCCATGGGGGAGTGATAGGGAGGAAGGTATGAGTGATAGTTGACTAGCCATGGGGGGACGGGGAGGAAGGTATGAGTGATAGTTGACTAGCCATGGGGGGACGGGGAGGAAGGTATGAGTGATAGTTGACTAGCCATGGGGGGGAGGGGGAGGAAGGTATGAGTGATAATTGACTAGCCATGGGGGGATGGGGAGGAAGGTATGAGTGATAGTTGACTAGCCATGGGGGGACGGGGAGGAAGGTATGAGTGATAGTTGACTAGCCATGGGGGGATGGGGGACTAGCCATGGGGGGGAGGAAGGTATGAGTGATAGTTGACTAGCCATGGGGGGCCATGAGGGGTGAGCCATGGGGGACGGGGGGAGGAAGGTATGAGTGATAGTTGACTAGCCATGGGGGGACGGGGACGGGGGAAGGTATGAGTGATAGTTGACTAGCCATGGGGGACGGGGAGGAAGGTATGAGTGATAGTTGACTAGCCATGGGGGACGGGGAGGAAGGTATGAGTGATAGTTGATAGTTGACTAGCCATGGGGGGACGGGGAGGAAGGTATGAGTGATAGTTGACTAGCCATGGGGGACGGGGAGGAAGGTATGAGTGATAGTTGACTAGCCATGGGGGATGGGGAGGAGGAAGGTATGAGTGATAGTTGACTAGCCATGGGGGACGGGGGGAGGAAGGTGATATGAGTGATAGTTGACTAGCCATGGGGGACGGGGAGGAAGGTATGAGTGATAGTTGACTAGCCATGGGGGGGAGGGGGAGTGATAGTTGACTAGCCATGGGGGGGAGGGGGAGTGATAGTGTTGACTAGCCATGGGGGGACGGGGAGGAAGGTATGAGTGATAGTTGACTAGCCATGGGGGACGGGGAGGAAGGTATGAGTGATAGTTGACTAGCCATGGGGGGGGGGGAGGAAGGTATGAGTGATAGTTGACTAGCCATGGGGGACGGGGAGGAAGGTATGAGTGATAGTTGACTAGCCATAGTATGAGTGATAGTTGACTAGCCATGGGGGGACGGGGAGGGGGAGGATAGTTGTATGAGTGATAGTTGACTAGCCATGGGGGGGACGGGGAGGAAGGTATGAGTGATATGAGTGATGAGTGATTGACTAGCCATGGGGGGACGGGGAGGAAGGTATGAGTGATAGTTGACTAGCCATGGGGGACGGGGAGGAAGGTATGAGTGATAGTTGACTAGCCATGGGGGACGGGGAGGAAGGTATGAGTGATAGTTGACTAGCCATGGGGGACGGGGAGGAAGGTATGAGTGATAGTTGACTAGCCATGGGGGACGGGGAGGAAGGTATGAGTGATAGTTGATTAGCCATGGGGGATGGGGAGGAAGGTATGAGTGATAGTTGACTAGCCATGGGGGTGGGGAGGAAGGTATGAGTGATAGGTGACTAGCCATGGGGGACGGGGAGGAAGGTATGAGTGATAGTTGACTAGCCATGGGGGACGGGGAGGAAGGTATGAGTGGTTGAGCCATGGGGGATGGGGAGGAAGGTATGGGAGTGACTAGCCATGGGGGTATGAGTGATAGTTGACTA
>NW_026281696.1:0-8984 GCF_023373465.1 Oncorhynchus keta
ATACTATAATAAGATACTATACTATAATAAAAGATACCATACCTATAATAAGATACTATACTCTATAATAAGATACTATACTATAATAAGATACTATACCTATAATAAGATACTATACCTATAATAAGATACTATACTATAATAAGATACTATACCTATAATAAGATACTATACTATAATAAGATACTATACCTATAATAAGATACTATACTATAATAAGATACTATACCTATAATAAGATACTATACCTATAATAAGATACTATACCTATAATAAGATACTATACCTATAATAAGATACTATACTATAATAAGATACTATACTATAATAAGATACTATACCTATAATAAGATACTATACTATAATAAGATACATATAATAGATAATATACCTATAATAAGATACTATACTATAATAAGATACTATACTATAATAAGATACTATACCTATAATAAGATACTATACCTATAATAAGATACTATACTATAATAAGATACTATACTATAATAAGATACTATACTATAATAAGATACTATACCTATAATAAGATACTATACCTATAATAAGATACTATACCTATAATAAGATACTATACTATAATAAGATACTATACTATAATAAGATACTATACTATAATAAGATACTATACCTATAATAAGATACTATACTATAATAAGATACTATACCTATAATAAGATACTATACTATAATAAGATACTATACCTATAATAAGATACTATACTATAATAAGATACTATACCTATAATAAGATACTATACTATAATAAGATACTATACCTATAATAAGATACTATACTATAATAAGATACTATACCTATAATAAGATACTATACTATAATAAGATACTATACCTATAATAAGATACTATACCTATAATAAGATACTATACTATAATAAGATACTATACTATAATAAGATACTATACTATAATAAGATACTATACCTATAATAAGATACTATACTATAATAAGATACTATACCTATAATAAGATACTATACCTATAATAAGATACTATACTATAATAAGATACTATACCTATAATAAGATACTATACCTATAATAAGATACTATACTATAATAAGATACTATACCTATAATAAGATACTATACTATAATAAGATACTATACCTATAATAAGATACTATACTATAATAAGATACTATACTATAATAAGATACTATACCTATAATAAGATACTATACCTATAATAAGATACTATACTATAATAAGATACTATACTATAATAAGATACTATACCTATAATAAGATACTATACCTATAATAAGATACTATACTATAATAAGATACTATACCTATAATAAGATACTATACCTATAATAAGATACTATACTATAATAAGATACTATACTATAATAAGATACTATACTATAATAAGATACTATACCTATAATAAGATACTATACTATAATAAGATACTATACCTATAATAAGATACTATACTATAATAAGATACTATACTATAATAAGATACTATACTATAATAAGATACTATACCAATAAGATACTATCCTTCTTGCGTCGAGCCATCCCGGATCCGGTATCGTGACTACAGCCTCAAGCTCATTACCATAACGCAACGTTATCTATTCATGAAAATCGCAAATGAAATGAAATTAATCTATTCGCTCTCAAGCTTAGCTTTTTGTTAACAACACTGTCATCTCAGATTTTCAAAATATGCTTCTCAACCATTGCAAAACAAGCATTTGTGTAACAGTATTGATTGCTAGCGTAGCATTTAGCGTAGCATTTAGCGTTAGCATTCAGCAGGCAACATTTTCACAAAAACCAGAAAAGCATTCAAATAAAATAATTTACCTTTGAAGAACTTCAGATGTTTTCAATGACTCTCAGTTAGATAGCAAATGTTCAATTTTTCCTGAAAGATTATTTGTTTAGGACAACTCGCTCCGTTTTCTGCATCAACAAGCAAATGTTCCGTTTTACAAAAATATTATTTGTGTTGACAAATCGGGTCCTTTTTTTCCTTACCTAAACTGATGAAGAAAATGACCGACAACACAAATAAAATTAAGTCATTAAACGCAAACTTTATTCCAAATTAACTCCATAATATCGCCAGAAACATGGCAAACCGATGTTTAGAATCAATCCTCAAGGTGTTTTTCACATATCTATAGACAATAAAACCTTCGTGGCAGTTGACTTTCTCTTTCTGAAGAAATGGAACGCGCATGGACCTACAAATTACGGGCATTTTCACACAGGACAATCGGGCTGACACCAGGGTAAATGTAGTTCTGGTCAATCTTCCAATGATATGCCTACAAACACGGCCACAATGCTGCAGACACCTTGGAGAAACGACAGAAAAGGGCAGGCTCATTCCTGGCATTGACAGCCATATAAGGAGACATTGGAAAAAAATGACTAAGATCTGGACATTTCCTGTATGAAACTTCATCTTGGTTTTAATATGCTTTAGTCAGTTCTGGGGCACTCACAGATAATATCTTTGCAGTTTTGGAAAAGTCAGAGTTTTGTCTTTCCAATGCTCTCAATTCCATGCATAGTCGAGCATCTTTTCGTGACAAAATATTGCGCATAAAACAGGCACGTCTTTTTATCCAATAATGACATAGCGCCCCCATAGGTTGAAGAGGTTAAACTCAGTTTTTCACAATTCCTGACATTTAATCCTAGTAAACATAACCGTGTCTTAGGTCAGTTAGGATCACCACTTTATTTTAAGAATGTGAAATGTCAGAATAATAGAATAATAGTAGAGAGAATAATTTATTTCAGCTTTTATTTCTTTCATCAAATTCCCAGTGGGTCAGAAGTTTACATACACTCAATTAATATTTGATAGCATTGCCTTTACATTGTTTAACTTGTGTCAAACATTTCAGGTAGCCTTACACAAGCTTCCCACAATAAGTTGGGTGAATTTTGGCCCATTCCTCCTGACAGAGCTGGTGTAACTGAGTCAGGTTTGTAGGCCTCCTTGCTTGCACACACTTTTTCAGTTCTGCCCACACATTTTATATAGGATTGAGGTCAGGGCTTTGTGATGGACACTCCAATACCTTGACTTTGATGTCCTTAAAAATTGCCACAACTTTGGAAGTATGCTTGGGATCATTGTCCATTTGGAAGACCCATTTGCAACCAAGATTTAACTGATGTCTTTAGACTTCATTATATCTACATAATTTACCTCCCTCAAGATGCCATCTATTTTGTGAAGTGCACCAGTCCCTCCTGCAGCAAAGCACCCCCACAACATGATGCTGCTACCCCCGTGCTTCACAGTTGGGATGGTGTTCTTCGGCTTGCAAGCCTCCCCCTTCATTATAGCCAAACAGTTATATTTTAGTTTCATCATACCGGCAGAAATTTCTCCAAAAAGTACGATCTTTGTCCCCATGGGCAGTTGCAAACCGAATTCTGGCTTTTTATGGCAGTTTAGGAGCAGTGACTTCTTTCTTGCTGAGTGGCAGATTGAACCAACATTTTCTTGGCTGATTTCTTTAGATTTTTTCAATTAGCCTATCAGAAGCTTCTAAAGCCATGACATCATGATGTGAAGCAAAGAGGCACTGAGTTTGAAGGTAGACCTTGAAATACATCCACAGGTACACCTCCAAATTACTCAAATTATGTCAATTAGCCTATCAGGAAGCTTCTAAAGCCATGACATCATTTTCTGGAATTTTCAAGCAGTTTAAAAACCTAGTCAACTCAGTGTATGTAACTTCTGACCCACTGGAATTGTGATAGAGTGAATTATGAAGTGAAATAATCTGTCTGTAAACAATTGTTGGAAAAATGACTTGTGTCATGCACAAAGTAGATGTCCTAACCGACTTGCCAAAACTATAGTTTTGTTAACAAGAAATTTGAAAACGAGATTTGATGACTCAAATCAAAATCAAATCAAATTTATTTATTTAGCCCTTCGTACATCAGCTGATATTTTTAAATTTTATTTCACCTTTACTTAACCAGGTAGGCTAGTTAAGAACAAGTTCTCATTGCAACTGCGACCTGGCCAAGATAAAGCATAGCAGTGTGAACAGACAACACAGTTACACGTAATTAAAACAGTAGCAAGTCAGCAACACAGTAGAAAAAATGACAGTCTATATGCAATGTGTGCAAAAGGCATGAGGAGGTAGGCGAATAATACAATTTTGCAGATTAACACTGGAGTGATAAATGATCCAGATGGGCATGTACAGGTAGAGATATTGGTGTGCAAGAGCAGAAAAGTAAATAAATAAAAACAGTATAAAACAGTATGGGGATGAGGTAGGTGAAAATGGGTGGGCTATTTACCTATAGACTATGTACAGCTGCAGCGATCGGTTAGCTGCTTTCGGATAGCTGATGTTTGAAGTTGGTGAGGGAGATAAAAGTCTCCAACTTCAGCGATTTTACAATTCGTTCAGTCACAGGCAGCAGAGTACTGGAACGAAGGCGCCAAATGAGGTGTTGGCTTTAGGGATGATCAGTGAGATACACCTGCTGGAGGCGCGTGCTACGGATGGGTGTTGCCATTGTGACCAGTGAACTGAGATAAGGCGGGCTTTACCGAACATGGACTTGTAGATGACCTGGAGCCAGTGGGTCTGGCGACGAATATGTAGTGAGTGTGGGCCAGCCGACTAGAGCATACAAGTCGCAGTGGTGGGTGGTATAAGGTGCTTTAGTGACAAAACGGATGGCACTGTGATAGACTGCGTCCAGTTTGCTGAGTAGAGTGTTGGAAGCCATTTTGTAGATGACATCTGAAAGTCGAGGATCGGTAGGATAGTCCAGTTTTACTAGGGTAAGCTTGGCGGCGTGAGTGAAGGAGGCTTTGTTGCGGAATAGAAAGCCGACTCTGATTTGATTTTGATTGGAGATGTTTGATGTGAGTCTGGAAGGAGAGTTTGCAGTCTAGCCAGACACCTAGGTACTTATAGATGTCCACATATTCAAGGTCGGAACCATCCAGGGTGGTGATGCTAGTCGGGCATGCGGGTGCAGGCAGCGATCGGTTGAAAAGCATGCATTTGGTTTTACTAGCGTTTAAGAGCAGTTGGAGGCCACGGAAGGAGTGTTGTATGGCATTGAAGGCGTTTGGAGGTTTGATAGCACAGTGTCCAATGACGGGCTGAAAGTATATAGAATGGTGTGCGTCTGCGTAGAGGTGGATCAGGAATCGCCCGCAGCAAGAGCAACATCATTGATATACAGAAAAAAGAGTCGGCCCGAGGTGAACCCTGTGGCACCCCCATAGAGACTGCCAGAGGACAGGACATGCCCTCCGATTGACACACTGAACTCTGTCTGCAAAGTAATTGGTGAACCAGGCAAGGCAGTCATCCAAACCGAGGCTACTGAGTCTGCCGATAGAATATGGTGATTGACAGAGTCGAAAGCCTTGGGAGGAGTCGATGAAGACTGCTGCACAGTACTGTCTTTTATCGATGCGGTTATGATATCGTTTAGTACCTTGAGTGTGTCTGAGGTGCACCCGTGACCGGCTCGGAAACCAGATTGCACAGCGGAGAAGGTACGGTGGATTCGATATGGTCAGTGACCTGTTTGTTGACTTGGCTTTCATGACCTTAGATGGGTGGGCAGGATGGATATAGGTCTATAACAGTTTTGGATCAGTGTCTCCCCTTTGAAGAGGGGGATGACTGCGGCAGCTTTCAATCCTGGGGATCTCAGACGATATGAAAGAGAGGTTGAACAGGCTGGTGACAGGGGTTGCGACAATGGCGGCAGATAGTTTCAGAAATGGAGGTCAGGTGTCCAAGCCCAGCTGATTTGTACGGGTCCAGGTTTTGCAGCTCTTTCAGAACATCTATCTGGATTTGGGTAAGGAGCAAACCTGGAGAGGCTTGGGCGAGGAGCTGCGGGGGGAGAGCTGTTGGCCGAGGTTGAGCAGCCAGGCGGAAGGCATGGCCAGCCGTTGAGAAATGCTTGTTGAAGTTTTTGATAATCATGGATTTATCGGTGGAGACGTGTTACCTAGCCTCAGTGCAGTGGGCAGCTGGGAGGAGGTGCTCTTGTTCTCCATGGACTTCAGTGTCCCAGAACTTTTGGAGTTGGAGCTACAGGATGCAAACTTCTGCCTGAAGAAGCTGGCTTTAGCTTTCCTGACTGACTGCATGTATTGGTTCCTGACTTCCCTGAACAGTTGCATATCGCGGCCATTCATTCGATGCCATTGCAGTCCGCCACAGGATGTTTTGTGCTGGTGAGGGCAGTCAGGTCTGGAATGAACCAAGGGCTGTATCTGTTCTTAGTTCTGCATTTTTTGTAGAGCATGCTTATCTAAAATGGAGAGGAAGTTACTTTTAAAGAATGACCAGCCATCCTCAGCTGACTGGATGAGGTCAGTGTCCTTCCCAGGATACCGGGCCAGGTCGATTGGAAAGGCCTGCTCACAGAAGTGTTTTAGGGAGCGTTTGACAGTGATGAGGGTGGTCGTTTGACTGCGGCTCCGTGGCGGATACAGGCGATGAGGCAGTGATCGCTGAGATCCTGGTTGAAGACAGCGGAGGTATATTTGGAGGGCCAGTTGGTCAGGATGACGTCTATGAGGGTGCCCTTGCTTACAGAGTTAGGGTTGTACCTGGTGGGTTCCTTAATGATTTGTGTGAGATTGAGGGCATCTAGCTTAGATTGTAGGACTGCCAGGGTTGTTAAGCATAGAACCAGTTTAGTCAACTAATGAACAAACTCTGAAGCTAGATGGGGGCGATCAATTCACAAATGGTATCCAGGCACAGCTGGGTCTGAGGTGGGGGTCGGTAGCAGGCGGCAACAGTGAGAGACTTATTTCTGGAGAGAGGGATTTTCAAATTAGTAGTTTGAACTGTTTGGGCAGACCTGAAAGCATGCTAATCAGTTAGCACAACAACAGCAGAGTAAATGGCGTTGACTAGGCAACGGCCGACAGATAAAACAAACAAGCAGAATGGGAGTACCGTGATTAATGGACAGTCCAGCATCAGCTATGTAGCCAAGTGATCAGTGTCCAGGGGGCAGTGTGGATGGGGCAGGGAAGCTGACTGGCTGAAAGTGTTATCCAGGTTGAAAATCAATAATGACTAAAATAGCTTGTAGCTAGTTATGGCTGGTTAGCTTCTGGAGGTTCTTGAGTGTGTTCTAAAAATTAAAAATAATAGCGATTCGTATCACATTGGGTGAGGCAGGTTTCCGGAAGGTATAAACAAATAAAAATCGAAAGAGATAGAGCACATATGGGTCCAGTGAGTGTTTGGGACGCGGCGATGCAGACGGTTAGCAGGCCTGTGCTAACAAGCTAACAGTTAGCAGGCCGGGGTAAACAAGGTAGCAGTTAGGACCAGGCTAAAACAAGCTAGCAGTTAGCAGGCCGAATTAGCAAGCAAGGAGATAGCAAGGGCTAGAGAGTTAGCCTTTGGGACGTCGCGATGGGGTGAGTCTGTTTATTCCTCTTCATGCGGTGACATCGATAGACCGTCGTGGGGTCCGGCACTCAGCCCAGGAGTATGCTACGGTGGTAAGCACAGGTGCTCTGGCCGGGCTAGCTTCAAGCTATGGGTGGAAACGCTAGCCAGGAGTAATCATCCGGGTTGCGATTTAGCTAGGTAGCTAGTTGTGAAGATCCAGCTGAAAAATGTTCCTCGAATCGTGGATAAATATAAATAGGTTCGTTATGCCTGGCTAGCTGCCGCTGCGAGAGCTTCCAGCTAAAGTTTAAGCTGAAGTCCGCTAGCATAGTTGGTGGTTAGCTGGCTAGCTTCTCAGTTGAGGGTTCCTGGTTCAAAGTAAATATAAATACTTTAGGAAAAAGTAGCCATTACTATGAGGCGGGTTGCAGGAGAGCATTTGGAATAGGTTTAGCAAAATGTTTTAAAGATGGGCGGTAAAAATATGTAAACCTAAAAGAAACGATATATACAAGGGACACGATACGACAGGACGACTTACTGCTACGCCATCTTGGAATCATAGTGCTGTACAGAAACCCAGCCTAAAACCCCAAACAGCAAGCAATGCAGGTGTAGATTCACTGTGGCTAGGAAAAACTCTCTAGAAAGGCCAAAACCTAGGAAGAAACCTAGAGAGGAACCAGGCTATGAGGGGTGGCCAGTCCTCTTCTGGCTGTGCCGGGTGGAGATTATAATAGAACATGGCCAAGATGTTCAAATGTTCATGAATGACCAGCATGGTCGAATAATAATAAGGGAGAACAGTTGAAACTGGAGCAGCAGCACGGCCAGGTGGACTGTGGACAACAAGGAGTCATCATGCCAGGTAGTCCTGAGGCATGGTCCTAGGGCTCAGGTCCTCCGAGAGAAAGAGAGAAAGAGAGAATTAGAGAGAGCATACTTAAATTCACACAGGACACCCGATAAGACAGGAGAAGTTCTCCAGATATAACAGACTGACCCTGGCCCCCCGACACATTAACTACTGCAGCATAAATACTGGAGGCTGAGCTAGGAGGGGTCAGGAGACACTGTGGCCGATGATACCACCGGACAGGGCCAAACAGGAAGGATATAACCCCACCCACTTTGCCAAATCACAACCCCCACACCACTAGAGGGATATCTTCAACCACCAACTTATCATCCTGACACAAGGCAGAGTATAGCCCCCAAAGATCTCCGCCACGGCACAACCCAAGGGGGGGGGGGGCAACCCAGACAGGAAGATCACATCAGTGACTCAACCCACTCAAGTGACGCACCCCTCCTAGGGACGGCATGAAAGAGCACCAGTAAGCCAGTGACTGAGCCCCTGTAATAGGGTTAGAGGCAGAGAATCCCAGTGGAAAGAGGGGAACCGGCCAGGCAGAGACAGCAAAGGCGGTTCGTTGCTCCAGAGCCTTTCCGTCCACCGTCACACTACTGGGCCAGACTACACTCAATCATATGACCCACTGAAGAGATGAGTCTTCAGTAAAGACTTAAAGGTTGAGACCGAGT
>NW_026281697.1:0-5786 GCF_023373465.1 Oncorhynchus keta
ACACTACCCTCCACAACATAACCCTTCACTATGTCACCAGGACGTAACCACAGGATACCTACCCTCCACAACACTATGTCACCAGGACATATACAGTATACTACCCTCCACAACACTATGTCACCAGGACATATACAGGATACTACCCTCCACAACACTATGTCACCAGGACATATACAGGATATACCCTCCACAACATAACCTTCACTATGTCACCCAGGACATATACAGGATACTACCCTCTACAACATAACCTTCACTATGTCACCAGGACATATACAGGATACTACCCTCTACAACAACCTTCACTATGTCACCAGGACATATACATGATTCTACCCTCTACAACACTATGTCACCAGGACATATACAGGATACTACCCTCTACAACACTATGTCACCAGGACATATACAGGATACTACCCACTACAACACTATGTCACCCAGGACATATACAGGATACTACCCTCCACATAACCTTCACTATGTCACCAGGACATATACAGGGATACTACCTCCCACAACACTATGCCACCCAGGACATATACAGGATACTACCCTCTACAACATAACCTTCTATGTCACTAGGACATATACAGGATACTACCCTCTACAACACTATGTCACCAGGACATATACAGGATACTACCCTCCACAACACTATGTCACCAGGACATACAGGATACTACCCTCTACAACACTATGTCACCAGGACATATACAGGATACTACCCTCCACCACTATGTCACCAGGACATATACAGGATACTACCTCTCACTATGTCACCAGGACATATACAGGATACTACCCTCTACAACATATGTCACCCAGGACATATACAGGATACTACCCTCCACTATGTCACCAGGACATATACAGGATACTACCCTCCACAACCTTCACTATGTCACCAGGACAAACAGGATACTACCCTCCACAACACTATGTCACTAGGACATATACAGGATACTACCCTCTACAACACTATGTCACCAGGACATATACAGGATACTACCCTCTACAACACTATGTCACCAGGACATATACAGGATACCCCTCCACAACACTATGTCACCAGGACATACAGGATACTACCCTTTACAACACTATGTCACCAGGACATATACATGATACTACCCTCCACAACACTATGTCACCAGGACATATACAGGATACTACCCTCTACAACACTATGTCACCAGGACATATACAGGATACTACCCTCTACAACACTATGTCACCAGGACATATACAGGATACTACCCTCTACAACACTATGTCACCAGGACATATACAGGATACCCTCTACAACACTATGTCACCAGGACATATACAGGATACTACCCTCTACAACACTATGTCACCAGGACATATACATGATACTACCCTCTCCATAGCCTCCACTATGTCACCAGGACATATACATGATACTACCCTCTACAACATAACACTATGTCACCAGGACATATACAGGATACTACCCTCCACAACACTATGTCACCCAGGACATATACAGGATACTACCCTCTACAACACTATGTCACCAGGACATATACATGATACTACCTCTACAACACTATGTCACCAGGACATCATGATACTATGTACAACACCATGTCACCAGGACATATACAGGATACTACCCTCTACAACACTATGTCACCAGGACATATACAGGATACTACCCTCTACAACACTATGTCACCAGGACATATACAGGATACTACCCTCCCACAACATAACCCCTTCACTATGTCACCCAGGACATACAGGATACTACCCTCTACAACACTATGTCACCAGGACATATACAGGATACTACCCTCCACAACACTATGTCACCAGGACATATACAGGATACTACCCTCTACAACACTATGTCACCAGGACATATACAGGATACTACCCTCTACAACACTATGTCACCAGGACATATACAGGATACTACCCACAACAACCTTCACTATGTCACCCCAGGACATATACAGGATACTACCCTCCACAACATAACCTCCACTATGTCACCAGGACATATACAGGATACTACCCTCTACAACACTATGTCACCAGGACATATACAGGATACTACCCTCCACAAAATAACTACCCTACAACACTATGTCACCAGGACATATACAGGATACTACCCTCTACAACACTATGTCACCAGGACATATACAGGATACTACCCTCCACAACACTATGTCACCAGGACATGTACAGGATACTACCCTCTACAACACTATGTCACCAGGACATATGGGGATACTACCCTCTACAACACTATGTCACCAGGACATATACAGGATACTACCAGGATACACTACAACACTATGTCACCAGGACATATACAGGATACTACCCTGGCAAACACTATGTCCTCTGGTGACATAGACAGGATCTGTCCTCTACAACATAGTGTTCAGTCCAAATCAAAACTCAAAACCCCAACCTGATTTTGAGGACACGGTAATCACCTGGTATGTCCAGCTACCAAAGGTGTTTATTCCCAAGCTATACAGGAAACAGTCTGGAAAACATCAGAAACCTGAACACACCATCCAACCTGGAACCTGTTCAGAGGTCATTAAAATACAGTACCCTGTGTATGTAAAGAATGATAAGGCAGGAAAATATCATTAAATGAAGCTCCTTATGGAAAATCAAGAGACACTTTTTGCTGACTATTATAAAAATGGGAACATCAGCAAACTCATCTTCCACACAAACCATCCCCTGGCAGGGCACAGTGCTATATTAACCAGACCATCCCCTGGCAGGGCACAGTGCTATATTAGCACACTACCCCATTGTTAAGAGCGGGGAAGGTTAACTAGGGGTGGAAACTCAGGATACTAGACAACGAGGACTCTGTGTCGGCTAATATAAACCTCTATAAGTCTGGAACAGTAATGGTACAGGCCAACCCCAAACAGTTTCCGCTGGACTTTCACCTAATCAAAGAATTAGCTCAGCAGGAGAAGCTCTCCCTTGAGATAGATACCCCCACCCGAGTGGGTCCAGACCCAGAAGTCTTCATTAAATAACCCACAAGCGTGCAACTCAAGCGGAAAGTCAATCTCCCAGCACAGAGTACTACCCCTCATTGAAATGAAGGATACATTCACCCAGCTGGGGTAAGGCAGGTGGAGCTGGAACAGCAGGTGATTCTACTCCAGTCAGCACAGACCAGACAACAGTCCAGCACAACAACACCCCTCAGCAGGCCAGACAACAGTCCAGCACAACAACACCCCCTTAACTAGACCCGGAGAGGCAGGAGGTGGACAGAGACATATCTGCACTCTGGAATGAGTGAGACAACTTCAACAATATAAAATGCAAGAGCAGGAAGAACTGAGCACTAGAGGAGAGGATCAGACTGCTGGAGGAGAGGCTGAGGGGATGGCGCGTGTCACCCCCTCTGAGCACCCCCGTCAGCCACCCTGATAGTCCTCCTGGACAACAACCCCCCCCGAGGACATACACACAAGACACAGATTGTTCTCCTTATGGACTCAAATGGGAAATATATACTATCATTTCCCCCGCTGGGTGTTTGGACACTGGTGTCTGGTGACATATATGTCCTGGTGTAGTGTTGTGGAGGGTAGTATCCTGTATATGTCCTGGTGACATAGTGTTGTAGAGGGTAGTATCCTGTAGTGTCCTGGTGTAGTGGGTAGTATCCTGTATATGTCCTGGTGACATAGTGTTGTAGTGGGTATATGTCCTGGTGACATAGTGTTGTAGGGTAGTATCCTGTATATGTCCTGGTGACATAGTGTTGTAGTGGGTAGTATCCTGTATATGTCCTGGTGACAGTGTTGTAGAGGGTAGTATCCTGTATATGTCCTGGTGACATAGTGTTGTAGAGGGTAGTATCCTGTATATGTCCTGGTGACATAGTGTTGTAGTGGGTAGTATCCTGTATATGTCCTGGTGACATAGTGTTGTAGAGGGTAGTATCCTGTATATGTCCTGGTGACATAGTGTTGTAGTGGGTAGTATCCTGTATATGTCCTGGTGACATAGTGTTGTAGAGGGTAGTATCCTGTATATGTCCTGGTGACATAGTGTTGTAGAGGTAGTATACTGTATGTCCTGGTGACATAGTGTTGTAGAGGTAGTATCCTGTATATGTCCTGGTGACATAGTGTTGTAGTGGGTAGTATCCTGTGGGCAGCAGTGCCCACATTGGCCCGGACTCTAAAGGACATCGCTCTCAAACTGAGCCCCAACACTTTACACAGGAGCAACAGATCAATAGACACCCCACCCAGACCAGCGAGATACTCTCCCAGACTTGCGGGACCCCCCAATGGACCTACCCATAGAGGACCCACGCCTACATTCAGACCACAGCACCACCAGCCACACACCCCCACCCCAACCAATTAACAGGCCCCCAAGTCAACCATGTAAAAACACAATGTAGGCCCCTCAGATTAGACATATGGCCCTTCTTCCCACCCCCGCAGGGAGGGCCTCAACATGAAAGTCACACATACGCCCAGGCCGTAAGCAGGCAAACAGACCCAACACCCACTCTTACACTAGCCCAAGCCAATGGCCTGTACCAGATGCTCAGCAGGCTCTGCTCACACTTACTGACCTGGGGCCAAACCACACAACCAACAACATTGGACACTTTATGGAACACAAAGCCTTCACCATCTCATCCTAGGGTATCCAAGGCCGAAGGTCATCTGCCTTTGGCCTAAAGAGCAGGAACCTGGACTTCATCAAAGAAATCCGAAATACAGACATTGTCATCCTACAAGAAACCTGGTATAGAGGAGACGGACCCACTGGTTGCCCTCTAGGTTACAGAGAGCTGGTAGTCCCATCCACCATACTACCAGGTGGGTGGTATAGAGGAGACAGACCCACTGGTTGCCCCTCTAGGTTACAGAGAGCTGGTAGTCCCATCCACCATACTACCAGGTGGGTGGTATAGAGGAGATGGACCCACTGGTTACCCTCTAGGTTAAAGAGACCTGGTAGTCCCATCCACCACACTACCAGGTGGGTGGTATAGAGGAGATGGACCCACTGGTTGCCCTCTAGGTTAAAGAGAGCTGGTAGTCCCATCCACCACACTACCAGGTGGGTGGTATAGAGGAGATGGACCCACTGGTTGTCCTCTAGGTTACAGAGAGCTGGTAGTCCCATCCACCACACTACCAGGTGGGTGGTATAGAGGAGATGGACCCACTGGTTGCCCTCTAGGTTACAGAGAGCTGGTAGTCCCATCCACCACACTACCAGGTGGGTGGTATAGAGGAGATGGACCCACTGGTTGTCCTCTAGGTTACAGAGAGCTGGTAGTCCCATCCACCACACTACCAGGTGGTGGTATAGAGGAGACGGACCCACTGGTTGCCCTCTAGGTTACAGAGAGCTGGTAGTCCCATCCACCACACTACCAGGTGGTGGTATAGAGGAGACGGACCCACTGGTTGCCCTCTAGGTTACAGAGAGCTGGTAGTCCCATCCACCACACTACCAGGTGGGTGGTATAGAGGAGATGGACCCACTGGTTGCCCTCTAGGTTAAAGAGAGCTGGTAGTCCCATCCACCACACTACCAGGTGGGTGGTATAAAGGAGACAGACCCACTGGTTGCCCTCTAGGTTACAGAGAGCTGGTAGTCCCATCCAACACACTACCAGGTGGGTGGTATAAAGGAGATGGACCCACTGGTTGCCCTCTAGGTTACAGAGAGCTGGTAGTCTCATCCACCACACTACCAGGTGTGAAACAGGGAAGAGACTCAGGGGGTAT
>NW_026281698.1:0-5733 GCF_023373465.1 Oncorhynchus keta
TGGTAGGGGGGCTGGGAGGGTAGGAGAGGAGGTGGTAGGGGGCTGGGAGGGGTAGGAGAGGGGTGGTGGGGCTGGGAGGGGGTAGGGGGAGAGGGGTGGTAGGGGGGCTGGGAGGGGTAAGAGGGGTGGTAGGGGCTGGGTAGGAGAGGTGGGGTAGGAGAGGGGTGGTGGGGGGCTGGGAGGGGGTAGGAGAGGGTGGTGGGGGGGGGCTGGGAGGGTAGGAGAGGGGTGGTAGGGGGCTGGGAGGGGTAGGAGAGGGGTGGTAGGGGGGCTGGGAGGGGGGGTAGGGGTGGTAGGGGGGGAGGGGTAGGAGAGGGGTGGGGTGGGGGGCTGGGGTGGTAGGGGGGGGCTGGGAGGGGTAGGAGAGGGTGGTAGGGGGCTGGGAGGGTAAGAGGGGTGGTAGGGGGGCTGGGAGGGGTAGGAGGGGTGGTAGGGGGCTGGGAGGGTGGAGAGGGGAGGGGTAGGGGACTGAAAGCTTTTCTATCAACCCACAGATATATCATTATGTCACGTTGCACCCAACCAACATTTACAAACAACCATGTTATAATGTTTAAAAAAATTACATATATAGACCAGCATGTCAAGACATTATAATATCATAGATATTACATATATAGACCAGCATGTCAACACATTATAATATCATAGATATTACATATATAGACCAGCATGTCAACACATAATAATATCATAGATATTACATATATAGACCAGCATGTCAACACATTATAATATCATAGATATTACATATATAGACCAGCATGTCAACACATTATCCTATCATAGATATTACATATATAGACCAGCATGTCAACACATAATATTATCATAGATATTACATATATAGACCAGCATGTCAAAAGATAATATTATCATAGATATTACATATATAGACCAGCATGTCAATACATTATATTATCATAGATATTACATATATAGACCAGCATGTCAATACATTATATTATCATAGATATTACATATATAGACCAGCATGTCAACACATTATCCTATCATAGATATTACATATATAGACCAGCATGTCAACACAATATCCTATCATAGATATTACATATATAGACCAGCATGTCAAGACATTATCCTATCATAGATATTACATATATAGACCAGCATGTCAACACATTATCCTATCATAGATATTACATATATAGACCAGCATGTCAACACATTATCCTATCATAGATATTACATATATAGACCAGCATGTCAACACATTATAATATCATAGATATTACATATATAGACCAGCATGTCAACACATTATCCTATCATAGATATTACATATATAGACCAGCATGTCAAGACATTATCCTATCATAGATATTACATATATAGACCAGCATGTCAACACAATATCCTATCATAGATATTACATATATAGACCAGCATGTCAAGACATTATCCTATCATAGATATTACATATATAGACCAGCATGTCAACACATAATATTATCATAGATATTACATATATAGACCAGCATGTCAACACATAATATTATCATAGATATTACATATATAGACCAGCATGTCAACACATTATCCTATCATAGATATTACATATATAGACCAGCATGTCAACACATAATATTATCATAGATATTACATATATAGACCAGCATGTCAAGACATTATCCTATCATAGATATTACATATATAGACCAGCATGTCAACACATTATCCTATCATAGATATTACATATATAGACCAGCATGTCATCACATTATCCTATCATAGATATTACATATATAGACCAGCATGTCATCACATTATCCTATCATAGATATTACATATATAGACCAGCATGTCAACACAATATCCTATCATAGATATTACATATATAGACCAGCATGTCATCACATTATCCTATCATAGATATTACATATATAGACCAGCATGTCAACACATTATCCTATCATAGATATTACATATATAGACCAGCATGTCAACACATAATATTATCATAGATATTACATATATAGACCAGCATGTCAACACATTATCCTATCATAGATATTACATATATAGACCAGCATGTCAACACATTATAATATCATAGATATTACATATATAGACCAGCATGTCAACACATTATCCTATCATAGATATTACATATATAGACCAGCATGTCAACACAATATCCTATCATAGATATTACATATATAGACCAGCATGTCAAGACATTATCCTATCATAGATATTACATATATAGACCAGCATGTCAACACATTATCCTATCATAGATATTACATATATAGACCAGCATGTCAACACATTATCCTATCATAGATATTACATATATAGACCAGCATGTCAATACATTATATTATCATAGATATTACATATATAGACCATTATGTCAAGACATTATCCTATCATAGATATTACATATATAGACCAGCATGTCAACACATTATCCTATCATAGATATTACATATATAGACCAGCATGTCAATACATTATAATATCATAGATATTACATATATAGACCAGCATGTCAACACATTATCCTATCATAGATATTACATATATAGACCAGCATGTCAACACATTATCCTATCATAGATATTACATATATAGACCAGCATGTCAACAGATAATATTATCATAGATATTACATATATAGACCAGCATGTCAACAGATAATATTATCATAGATATTACATATATAGACCAGCATGTCAACACATTATCCTATCATAGATATTACATATATAGACCAGCATGTCAACAGATAATATTATCATAGATATTACATATATAGACCAGCATGTCAACAGATAATATTATCATAGATATTACATATATAGACCAGCATGTCAACACATTATAATATCATAGATATTACATATATAGACCAGCATGTCAACACATTATCCTATCATAGATATTACATATATAGACCAGCATGTCAACACATTATCCTATCATAGATATTACATATATAGACCAGCATGTCAACACATTATAATATCATAGATATTACATATATAGACCAGCATGTCAACACATTATCCTATCATAGATATTACATATATAGACCTGCATGTCAAATTCACAGTAACCAGCTAGATATTACAGTAAAACAGTTTACTGACACATGGTGTTTAAATTCACAGTAACCAGCTAGATATTACAGTAAAACAGTTTACTGACACATGGTGTTTAAATTCACAGTAACCAGCTAGATATTACAGTAACACAGTTTACTGACACATGGTGTTTAAATTCACAGTAACCAGCTAGATATTACAGTAAAACAGTTTACTGACACATGGTGTTTAAATTCACAGTAACCAGCTAGATATTACAGTAACACAGTTTACTGACACATGGTGTTTAAATTCACAGTAACCAGCTAGATATTACAGTAAAACAGTTTACTGACACATGGTGTTTAAATTCACAGTAACCAGCTAGATATTACAGTAAAACAGTTTACTGACACATGGTGTTTAAATTCACAGTAACCAGCTAGATATTACAGTAACACAGTTTACTGACACATGGTGTTTAAATTCACAGTAACCAGCTAGATATTACAGTAAAAAAGTTTACTGACACATGGTGTTTAAATTCACAGTAACCAGCTAGATATTACAGTAAAACAGTTTACTGACACATGGTGTTTAAATTCACAGTAACCAGCTAGATATTACAGTAAAACAGTTTACTGACACATGGTGTTTAAATTCACAGTAACCAGCTAGATATTACAGTAAAACAGTTTACTGACACATGGTGTTTAAATTCACAGTAACCAGCTAGATATTACAGTAAAACAGTTTACTGACACATGGTGTTTAAATTCACAGTAACCAGCTAGATATTACAGTAAAACAGTTTACTGACACATGGTGTTTAAATTCTGCACTTTCTCTTTCTATTGGGACCGTACTCTGGGGAATGACAGGAACCCAAGCGAAGACTGGGGGTAAAAGACAAGAGATAAAATGTTGCAAAACTACTGGACCTGAAGGTAAGAGGGGTAGCGTAGAACCCAATCCAATATCTATCCAGTCAGGGGAATGCATAATGACTTTACAGAACTGTCACTGTAAACTTTACAGAACAATCACTGTAAACTTTACAGATCAATAACACTACACTTTACAGATCAATAACACTACATTTTACAGATCAATCACTGTAAACTTTACAGAACAGTCACTCTACACTTTACAGAACAGTCACTCTACACTTTACAGAACAATCAGAACAGTCATACAGATCGATAACATTTTACAGAACAATACATCTTTGTTAACAACATTTTACAGATCAATAACACACTACAGATCAATTTTACAGATCGATAACACTACATTTTTACAGATAACACTACATCAATAACAATACACATTTACAGATCGTAACACTAACACTAACACATTTTACAGATCAATAACACTACATTTTACAGATCTACACTTTACAGATCAATAACACTACACTTTACAGATCAATAACACTACACTTTCGTAATAAACACTACACTTTACAGATCAATAACACTACAGATGATCGATAACACTACACTTTACAGATCAATAACACTACATTTTACAGATCGGATAACACTACACCAGGCAGATCAATAACACTACACTTTACAGATCAATAACACTACACTTACAGATCAATAACACTACATTTTACAGATCGATAACACTACACTTTACAGATCAATAACACTACACTTTACAGATCAATAACACTACACTTTACAGATCGATAACACTACACTTTACAGATCAATAACACTACACTTTACAGATCAATAACACTACACTTTACAGATCAATAACACTACACTTTACAGAACAATCAGTAAACTTTACGATAACACTACATTTTACAGATCAATAAATAACATCAATAACACTTTACAGATCAATAACACGATAACACTACACTTACAGATCAATAACACTACACTTTGTAGATCAATAACACTACACTTTATAGATCAATAACAGAACAATCACTGTAAATCCTTTACAGATCAATAACACTACACTTTAGCAGATCAACACTCGCTAATTTTTACAGATCAATAACACTTTTACAGATCGATACCTACAGATCAATAACACTTACAGATTTTACAGACTGTTAACACTACACTTTACAGATCAATAACACTACACCTTACAGATCAATAAACACATTTACACTTACAGATGACAATAACACTACACTTTACAGATCAATAACACTACACTTACAGATCAATAACACTACACTTTACAGATCAATAACACTACACTTTACAGATCGATAACACTACACTTTACAGATCAATAACACTACATTTTACAGATCGATAACACTACATTTTACAGATCAATAACACTACACTTACAGATCAATAACACTACACTTTACAGATCAATAACACTACACTTTACAGATCAATAACAATCACTAGATCAATAACACTTTACAGATCAATAACACTACACTTTACAGATCAATAACACTACATTTTACAGATCGATAACACTACACTTTTACAGATCAATAACACTACACTTTACAGATCACTACCACTACATCAGATCAATAACACTACAACACAATATGCAAACTTTACAGATCAATAAATAACATCAATAACACTACACTTACAGATCAATAACACAATACTACATTTTACAGATCGATAACACTACACTTACAGATCAATAACAATTACACTTTACAGATCAATAA
>NW_026281699.1:0-5063 GCF_023373465.1 Oncorhynchus keta
AGTAATGGTTCAGTATTGGTTCTTTCTCAGGTCAGTATTGGTGTAGTCAGTAATGGTTCATTTCTCAGGTCAGTAATGGTTACGGTTCATTTCTCAGGTCAGTAATGGTTCCTTTCTCAGGTCAGTAATGGTTCCTTTCTCAGGTCAGTAATGGTTCCTTTCTCAGGTCAGTAATGGTTCCTTTCTCAGGTCAGTACGGTTCCTTCTCAGGTCAGTAATGGTTCCTTTCTCAGGTCAGTAATGGTTCCTTTCTCAGGGGTCAGTAATGGTTCCTTTCTAGGGGTCAGTAATGGTGTAGTCAGTATTGGTTCCTTTTCAGGTCAGTATTGGTTCCTTTTTTCAGGTCAGTAATGGTTTCTTTCTCAGGTCAGTAATGGTTCCTTTCAGGTTAGTATTGGTTCCTTTCTCAGGTCAGTATTGGTGTAGTCAGTAATGGTTCCTTTCTCAGGTCAGTATTGGTTCCTTTCTCAGGTCAGTAATGGTTCCTTTCAGGTCAGTAATGGTTCCTTTCTCAGGTCAGTATTGGTTCCTTTCTCAGGTCAGTAATGGTGTAGTCAGTATTGGTTCCTTTCTCAGGTCAGTATTGGTTCCTTTCTCAGGTCAGTAATGGTTCCTTTCTCAGGTCAGTAATGGTTCCTTTCTCAGGTCAGTAATGGTTCCTTTCTCAGGTCAGTAATGGTTCCTTTCTCAGGTCAGTAATGGTTCCTTTCTCAGGTCAGTAATGGTTCCTTTCTCAGGTCAGTAATGGTTCCTTTCTCAGGTCAGTAATGGTTCCTTTCTCAGGTCAGTAATGGTTCCTTTCTCAGGTCAGTATTGGTTCTTTCTCAGGTCAGTAATGGTTCCTTTCAGGTCAGTAATGGTTCCTTTCTCAGGTCAGTATTGGTTCCTTTCTCAGGTCAGTAATGGTTTCTTTCTCAGGTCAGTATGGTTCCTTTCTCAGGTCAGTATTGGTTCCTTTTCAGGTCAGTATTGGTGTAGTCAGTAATGGTTCCTTTCTCTCAGGTCAGTAATGGTGTAGTCAGTAATGGTTCCTTTCTCAGGTCAGTAATGGTGTAGTCAGTAATGGTTCCTTTCTCAGGTCAGTATTGGTTCCTTTCTCAGGTCAGTAATGGTGTAGTCAGTAATGGTTCTTTTCTCAGGTCAGTATTGGTGTAGTCAGTAATGGTTCCTTTCTCAGGTCAGTAATGGTGTAGTCAGTAATGGTTCCTTTTCAGGTCAGTAATGGTGTAGTCAGTAATGGTTCCTTTCTCAGGTCAGTATTGGTTCCTTTCTCAGGTCAGTAATGGGTAGTCACTAATGGTTCCTTTCTCAGGTCAGTAATGGTTCCTTTCTCAGGTCAGTAATGGTTCCTTTCTCAGGTCAGTATTGGTTCCTTCTCAGGTCAGTATTGGTGTAGTCAGTAATGGTTCCTTTCTCAGGTCAGTAATGGTGTAGTCAGTAATGGTTCATTTCTCAGGTCAGTAATGGTTCCTTTCTCAGGTCAGTATTGGTTCCTTTCTCAGGTCAGTAATGGTTCCTTTCTCAGGTCAGTAATGGTTCCTTTCTCAGGTCAGTAATGGTTCCTTTCTCAGGTCAGTAATGGTTCCTTTCTCAGGTCAGTAATGGTTCCTTTCTCAGGTCAGTAATGGTTCCTTTCTCAGGTCAGTAATGGTTCCTTTCTCAGGGGTCAGTATGGTGTAACGTAAACAACACTGCTAGCTAGCCAGCAGTTCTCGAATAGCAGCACTGTAGAATTATTACACTCAACGGAACGACTTGATTAGTGTAGTGTCAACAACGCAGCTACTGCCAGCTAGCCTACTTTAGCAGTACTGTATCATTTTAATCATTTTAGTCAATAAGATTCTTGCTACGTAGTTTCTTAACTTTCTGAACATTCGAGACGTGTAGTCCGCTTTTGTCATTCAATTTCCTTGCATTAGCGTAGCCTTTTCTGTAGCCTGTCAACTATGTGTGTCTGTCTATCCCTGTTCTCTCCTCTCTGCACAGACCATACAAACGCTCCACACCGCGTGGCCGCGACCACCCTAACCTGGTGGTCCCAGCGCGTACGACCCACGTGGAGTTCCAGGTCTCTAGTAGCCTCTGGAACTGCCATCTGCGGCCAACAAGGCAGAGTTCATCTCAGCCTATGCCTCCCTCCAGTCCCTTGACTTCTTGGCACTGACGGAAACATGGATCACACAGATAACACTGCTACTCCTACTGCTCTCTCCTCGTCCGCCCACGTGTTCTCGCACACCCCGAGAGCTTCTGGTCAGCGGGGTGGTGGCACCGGGATCCTCATCTCTCCCAAGTGGTCTTTCTCTCTTTCTCCCCTTACCCATCTGTCTATTGCCTCCTTTGAATTCCATGCTGTCACAGTTACCAGCCCTTTCAAGCTTAACATCCTATCATTTTATCGCCCCTCCAGGTTCCCTCGAGAGTTCATCAATGAGCTTGATGCCTTGATAAGCTCTTTCCTGAGGACGGCTCACCTCTCACAGTTCTGGGCGACTTTAACTCCTCCCCACGTCTACCTTTGACTCATTCCTCTCTGCCTCCTTCTTTTTCCACTCCTCTCCTCTTTTGACCTCACCCCTCTCACCCTCCCCCTACTCACAAGGCAGGCAATACGCTTGACCTCATCTTACTAGATGCTGTTCTTCCACTAACCTCATTGCAACTCCCCCTCAAGTCTCGACCACTACCTGTATCCCTTTTCCCTCTCGCTCTCATCCAACACTTCCCACACTGCCCCTACTCGGATGGTATCGCGCCCCGTCCCAACCTTCGCTCTCTCTCCCCCGCTACTCTCTCCTCTTCCATCCTATCTTCTTCCCTCTGCTCAAACTTTCTCCAACCTATCTCCTGATTCTGCCTCCCTCAACCCTCCTCTCCTCCCTTACTGCATCCTTTGACTCCCTATGTCCCCTATCCTCCAGGCCAGCTCGGTCCTCCCCCTCCCGCTCCGTGGCTCGACGACTCATTGCGAGCTCACAGAACAGGGCTCCAGGGCAGCCGAGCGGAAATGGAGGAAAACCCGCTCCCTGCGGACCTGGCATCCTTTCACTCCCTCCTCTCTACATTTTCCTCCTCTGTCTCTGCTGCTAAAGCCACTTTCTACCATTCTAAAATTCCAAGCATCTGCCTCTAACCCTAGGAAGCTCTTTTGCCACCTTCTCCTCCCTCCTGAATCCTCCCCCCCTCCCTCCTCCTCTGCAGATGACTTCGTCAACCATTTTGAAAAGAAGGTCGATGACATCCGATCCCTCGTTTGCTAAGTCAAACGACACCGCTGGTTCTGCTCACACTGCCCTACCCTATGCTCTGACCTCTTTCTCCCCCCTCTCCAGATGAAATCTGGCGTCTTGTGACGGCCGGCTCGCCCAACAACCTGCCCGCTTGACCCTATCCCTCCTCTCTTCTCCAGACCATTTCCGGAGACCTTTCTCCCTTACCTCACCTCGCTCATCAACTCATCCCTGACCGCTGGCTACATGTCCCTCCCGTCTTCAAGAGAGCGAGAGTTGCACCCCTTCTGAAAAAACCTACACCTGATCCCTCCGATGTCAACAACTACAGACCAGTATCTTCTTCTTTTTCTCAAAACTCTTGAGCGTGCCGTCCTTGGCCAGCTCTACCCGCTATCTCTCTCAGAATGACCTTCTTGATCCAAATCAGTCAGGTTTCAAGACTAGTCATTCAACTGAGACTGCTCTTCTCTGTATCCACGGAGGCGCTCCGCACTGCTAAAGCGCTCTCTCTCCTCTGCTCTCATCCTTCTAGACCCTATCGGCTGCCTTCGATACTGAAACCATCAGATCCTCCTCTCCACCCTCTCCGGTTGGGCATCTCCGGGGCGCGGCCCACGCTAGTTGCGCCCTACCTGACAGGTCGCTCCTACCAGGTGGCGTGGCGAGATCTGTCTCCTCACCACGCGCTCTCACCACTGGTGTCCCCCAGGGCTCTGTTCTAGGCCCTCTCTTATTCTCGCTATACACCAAGTCACTTGGCTCTGTCATAACCTCACATGGTCTCTCCTATCATTGCTATGCAGATCTGACACACCAATTAATCTTCTCCTTTCCCCCTTCTGATGACCAGGTGGCGAATCGCATCTCTGCATGTCTGGCAGACATATCAGTGTGGATGACGGATCACCACCTCGCTGCTGAACCTCAGCAAGACGGAGCTCCTCTTCCTCCCGGGGAAGGACTGCCCGCTCCATGATCTCGCCATCACGGTTGACAACTCCATTGTGTCCTCCTCCCAGAGCGCTAAGAACCTTGGCGTGATCCTGACAACACCCTGACGTTCTCAACTAACATCAGGCGGTGTCCCGTTCCTGTAGGTTCATGCTTCTACAACATCCGCAGAGTACGACCCTGCCTCACACAGGAAGCGGCGCAGGTCCTAATCCAGGCACTTGTCATCTCCCGTCTTGATTACTGCAACTCGCTGTTGGCTGGGCTCCCTGCCTGTGCCATTAAACCCCTACAACTCATCCAGAACGCCGCAGCCCGTCTGGTGTTCAACCTTCCCAAGTTCTCTCTCACGTCACCCCGCTCCTCCGCTCTCCACTGGCTTCCAGTTGAAGCTCGCATCCGCTACAAGACCATGGTGCTCGCCTACGGAGCTGTGAGGGGAACGGCACCTCAGTACCTCCAGGCTCTGATCAGGCCCTACACCCAAACAAGGGCACTGCGTTCATCCACCTGGCCTGCTCGCCTCCCTACCACTGAGGAAGTACAGTTCCTTGGGCTCAGCCCAGTCAAAGGAAACTGTTCGCTGCTCTGGCCCCCAATGGTGGAACAAACTCCCTCACGACGCCAGGACAGCGGAGTCAATCACCACCTTCCGGAGACACCTGAAACCCCCACCTCTTCAAGGAATACCTAGGATAGGGTAAGTAAGGGTAGTAATCCTTCTCACCCCCTTCTCCCCCAACAAGATTTAGATGCAAGTGGCTGTTCCACTGGTTGTCATAAGGTGTATGCACCAATTTGTAAGTCGCTCTGGATAAGAGCGTCTGCTAAATGACTTAAATGTAATGACTTAAATGTAAATGTGTAGTCAGTATT
>NW_026281700.1:0-5000 GCF_023373465.1 Oncorhynchus keta
GGGATTGTTCACTATCTAATCATAGGGGATTGTTCACTAGTTAATCATGGGATTGTTCACTAGCTAATCATGGGATTGTTCACTAGTTAATCATGGGATTGTTCACTATCTAATCATGGGATTGTTCACTATTAATCATGGGATTGTTCACTAGTTCTAATCATGGGATTGTTCCCTAGTTAATCATGGGATTGTTCACTATCTAATCATGGGATTGTTCACTATCTAATCATGGGATTGTTCACTAGTTAATCATGGGATTGTTCACTAGTTAATCATGGGATTGTTCACTATCTAATCATGGGATTGTTCACTAGTTAATCATGGGATTGTTCACTATCTAATCATGGGATTGTTCACTATCTAATCATGGGATTGTTCACTAGTTAATCATGGGATTGTTCACTATCTAATCATGGGGTTGTTCACTAGCTAATCATGGGATTGTTCACTAGTTAATCATGGGATTGTTCACTAGCTAATCATGGGATTGTTCACTATTAATCATGGGATTGTTCACTAGTTAATCATGGGATTGTTCACTATCTAATCATGGGATTGTTCACTAGTCTAATCATGGGATTGTTCACTAGTTAATCATGGGGTTGTTCACTATCTAATCATGGGGTTGTTCACTAGTTAATCATGGGATTGTTCACTATCTAATCATGGGATTGTTCACTATCTAAGCATGTTCACTAGGATTGTTCACTATCTAATCATGGGATTGTTCACTATCTAATCATGGGATTGTTCACTATCTAATCATGGGATTGTTCACTAGTTAATCATGGGATTGTTCACTATCTAATCATGGGATTGTTCACTATCTAATCATGGGATTGTTCACTAGTTAATCATGGGGTTGTTCACTATCTAATCATGGGATTGTTCACTATCTAATCATGGGATTGTTCACTAGTTAATCATGGGATTGTTCACTAGTTAATCATGGGATTGTTCACTATCTAATCATGGGATTGTTCACTAGTCTAATCATGGGATTGTTCACTATCTAATCATGGGATTGTTCACTAGCTAATCATGGGATTGTTCACTAGCTAATCATGGGATTGTTCACTATCTAATCATGGGATTGTTCACTATCTAATCATGGGATTGTTCACTAGTCTAATCATGGGATTGTTCACTATCTAATCATGGGATTGTTCACTATCTAATCATGGGATTGTTCACTATCTAATCATGGGATTGTTCACTAGCTAATCATGGGATTGTTCACTAGCTAATCATGGGATTGTTCACTATCTAATCATGGGATTGTTCACTATCTAATCATGGGATTGTTCACTATCTAATCATGGGATTGTTCACTAGCTAATCATGGGATTGTTCACTATCTAATCATGGGATTGTTCACTAGCTAATCATGGGATTGTTCACTAGCTAATCATGGGATTGTTCACTATCTAATCATGGGATTGTTCACTAGCTAATCATGGGATTGTTCACTAGCTAATCATGGGATTGTTCACTATCTAATCATGTGATTGTTCACTATAGTTAATCATGGGATTGTTCACTATCTAATCATGGGGTTGTTCACTATCTAATCATGGGATTGTTCACTAGTTAATCATGGGATTGTTCACTAGCTAATCATAGGATTGTTCACTAGCTAATCATGGGATTGTTCACTATCTAATCATGGGATTGTTCACTAGCTAATCATGGGATTGTTCACTATCTAATCATGGGATTGTTCACTAGTTAATCATGGGATTGTTCACTAGCTAATCGCTGGGATTGTTCACTATCTAATCATGGGATTGTTCACTAGTTAATCATGGGATTGTTCACTAGCTAATCATGCGGATTGTTCACTAGCTAATCATGGGATTGTTCACTAGTTAATCATGGGATTGTTCACTAGTTAATCATGGGATTGTTCACTATCTAATCATGGGATTGTTCACTAGTTAATCATGGGATTGTTCACTATCTAATCATGGGATTGTTCACTATCTAATCATGGCATTGTTCACTAGCTAATCATGGGATTGTTCACTATCTAATCATGGGATTGTTCAATGACAGATATGTATTTGTTTAAAATCACTTCAGAGAGACAAATATAAAGAGAAATGACTCGAGACAGTGTTGTTTAACTCACTGACCAGGACCCATGAGTTCTTCTTACCTTTGTTCAGTAGAAAAGTCTCCCCTCTCTAAAGTTTATAAGTCTAAACTAAATGAAAAATTCTGCTTTGAACGTTGATTAACTTGTAACCTGAGAATTTCTGTATTTTCAATTTGGCGCTCTGCAATTTGGCGCTAGCCTCCCACCTCCCATAAGAAGTTAAAGAGCTTGGTGGGTTTTTTCATTCTCTAATCAAGGCATGGGATTGTTCAATGACAAACATGCATTTGTTTAAAATCTATCACTTGATGGTTTCATTTCAGAGGGACAAATAATAATGTTTTTTCCCACAAAATGCTATTCATCTGCCTCATTCTCAAATGTGACCAACCGGCTGAATGTTGTCTTCTGTGGCAAAACTTGAAATTGTGTTTTTTAATTGGATAAAAGTACAGACTCAGTGTTAGAAAACTAAATACCATACACTACAGTAGTAGAGACTCAGTGTTAGAAAACTAAATATCAGACACTACAGTAGTAGAGACTCAGTGTTAGAAAACTAAATATCAGACACTACAGTTGAGGAAGAATGGGAAAGTAATGTTTTGAAAGATGATAAACTTTGAGAAAATGTCCTTTGAATGTTTTGGTACCTACTGGAGAGCTCTTCTCTGTCTACAGGGCTGCTACTTTGTCAGATAATGTCACCCATCTAAATAAATCATTTTGAATACATTTAACTCTTTAACTCTATTTAACTGTATGGTGTTTATGGTTTATGTCAGTTTCAATGTTTGTTACACTATAAATGGTTATTTAATGGTTGTAAGTGGTCAAATGAACCAGAACATTTTGTATTTTACAATTCTGAGTCTGACTACTGACTGACTACAATTCTGACTACTTTAGTAAGGAATTACACATTATTCAGTAGTACTGCAGTTGCTAAAACATTCCAGTAGATGGCAGCATAATTCCACAAATGACATTAGCTTTCTAATTCCAGTAGATGGCAGCATAATTCCACAAAATGACATTAGTTTTCTAATTCCAGTAGATGGCAGCATAATTCCACAAATGACATTAGTTTTCTAATTCCAGTAGATGGCAGCATAATTCCACAAATGACATTAGCTTTCTAATTCCAGTAGATGGCAGCATAATTCCACAAATGACATTAGCTTTCTAATTCCAGTAGATGGCAGCATAATTCCACAAAATGACATTAGTTTTCTAATTCCAGTAGATGGCAGCATAATTCCACAAATGACATTAGTTTTCTAATTCCAGTAGATGGCAGCATAATTCCACAAATGACATTAGCTTTCTAATTCCAGTAGATGGCAGCATAATTCCACAAATGACATTAGCTTTCTAATTCCAGTAGATGGCAGCATAATTCCACAAATGACATTAGTTTTCTAATTCCAGTAGATGGCAGCATAATTCCACAAATGACATTAGCTTTCTAATTCCAGTAGATGGCAGCATAATTCCACAAATGACATTAGTTTTCTAATTCCAGTAGATGGCAGCATAATTCCACAAATGACATTAGTTTTCTAATTCCAGTAGATGGCAGCATAATTCCACAAATGACATTAGCTTTCTAATTCCAGTAGATGGCAGCATAATTCCACAAATGACATTAGTTTTCTAATTCCAGTAGATGGCAGCATAATTCCACAAATGACATTAGTTTTCTAATTCCAGTAGATGGCAGCATAATTCCACAAATGACATTAGCTTTCTAATTCCAGTAGATGGCAGCATAATTCCACAAATGACATTAGCTTTCTAATTCCAGTAGATGGCAGCATAATTCCACAAATGACATTAGTTTTCTAATTCCAGTAGATGGCAGCATAATTCCACAAATGACATTAGCTTTCTAATTCCAGTAGATGGCAGCATAATTCCACAAATGACATTAGCTTTCTAATTCCAGTAGATGGCAGCATAATTCCACAAATGACATTAGTTTTCTAATTCCAGTAGATGGCAGCATAATTCCACAAATGACATTAGTTTTCTAATTCCAGTAGATGGCAGCATAAGAACACAAACACCATTTCACCACAATAGTTTTCTCCCTGGATACACCACCATTTGGCTCTATATTTTCAATAAATATTTAGCAATTAAAAGTTATTAATTCACATACAGATATTGGTGAGGCAGCTGAGAAATAAAGTGTATTTTTCGAATTCCTTAGATCAGTCTCAAACCTGCCCTACCTATCCCATTCCAGTTTACCAGGTCACCCAGTTCAAACTACATTTGAAAAATAAAACACATGTGACTTTTTTAATGAAGTGTTCTGCCTTGCAATAATAAATATAATAAATATAATAAAATAACAAAACAAAAACAGCAAAATGCTGAGACAGGTTTTGATTAACAAAGGAATCAGTGCTATTTGGTGCTATAATGGTATTTACTAACATAATATTATTACTAAAACAGTTTCTAAAATAATTAGGTTTAAGGTTAATGCTAAAATAGGTCATACGTAGGGTTAGATGCTGATGTAAAAAGGGCTTTATAAATACATTTGATTGATTGTTAGGTTCAGGGTTTTTAAGGTAAAAAGGTATAAACCCAGTATGGGTTTATAGGTCTCTTGCTCCTCCCTGTGGCCTCTGTGGGTACTACATAACTCATTCACGACACAACAAAAACAAAACAAAATTCTGGCTGTTTAAATCGGCCACGTCTTGAAAAAGAGGACAGGGACATACGTTTTAGTTAGGTGGTATACCTTTTTCTGAAAACAAGAAAATGTTTAACATTTTCCCTCCACAGACCCCGGATTGAGATATATATTAGTTAAACATCTGAGAACAGTAATATTGAAGGTCCCCATAGCAACCATTTCTGATTCAAAAACAAATGTGAA
>NW_026281701.1:0-11435 GCF_023373465.1 Oncorhynchus keta
CACAAAGACTAGAATGCTTTTTTTTTGCTGATTCACTACCTCTAACTTCATACTGGACGATTCACTACCTCTAACCTCATACTGGATGATTCACTACCTCTAACCTCATACTGGATGATTCACTACCTCTAACCTCATACTGGATGATTCACTACCTCTAACCTCATACTGGATGATTCACTACCTCTAACCTCATACTGGACGATTCACTACCTCTAACCTCATACTGGATGATTCACTACCTCTAACCTCATACTGGATGATTCACTACCTAGATCTTCATACTGGGCAATTCACTACCTAGATCTTCATACGGGACCCGGAGACATAACAATAATAATAATAATATATGCCATTTAGCTGACGCTTTTATCCAAAGCGACTTACAGTCATGTGTGCATACATTCTACGTATGGGTGGTCCCGGGAATCGAACCCACTACCCTGGCGTTACAAGCGCCATGCTCTACCAACTGAGCCACAGAAGGACCAACCGTATCCACGACTTCATCTGACTCTGGGGAAGTAGATAAAGGGCTTTATTGTCAACATCCTGAACTATCCCTTTAAGATTGGTCAGCGTAGTTAGTTATGAGTTCTGTCGTACTGACTGCATTGTTCAGTGTAGTTAGTTATGAGTTCTGTCGTACTGACTGCATTGGTCAGTGTAGTTAGTTATGAGTTCTGTCGTACTGACTGCATTGGTCAGTGTAGTTAGTTATGAGTTCTGTCGTACTGACTGCATTGGTCAGTGTAGTTAGTTATGAGTTCTGTCGTACTGACTGCATTGGTCAGTGTAGTTATGAGTTCTGTCGTACTGACTGCATTGTTCAGTGTAGTTAGTTATGAGTTCTGTCATACTGACTGCATTGTTCAGTGTAGTTATGAATTCTGTCGTACTGACTGCATTGTTCAGTACAGCCTTTAATTACTAGATGAATGGATAATCTTGGGCATATATACATTTTTAGATGTATTTTAACCTGTAATTAACTAGTCAAGTCAGAGTTGAACTAGGCGTAGAATATAGTGATGTAACAATGAGAGTAAGTCAATGTGTTGTCATAGTGACTGGTGTTCTCTCAGATTGTCCTGAAGCTGACCGGAGACCTGTTTGAAGTGGAGATGCCTAATGGACATGAGATCAAATTCCCCAACCGTTCCGTCTTGGACGTCATTACCTACGTTCGTGTCAGAGGGGACTTAAAGCTCACCGCCTTTAAGATCTACTAAAGAGACCCATAATATCCACCTTGTGTAGCCTGGCAACAACGGCACGGCCAATTTGTCTCGTTTTGTCTTCCAATTTCCGTGGCGTTCCGGCCCAATGACACACAAGCAAGTGGGCGGGGCTACATATAGAGTTAGACCAATGGGCAGTAAAGACAGGATCAATGGCCTGTATCAAATAGTAAATGGAAATATGGGATGACCATGGTACGTTTTGTTGTCGCAATATTCTGACAAACAGTAAACACAAGGGACAACTGGGGATGAGGTTAGGATACTGTCAACTAATTACATTCCTTTACAAATACAGACGTATTACACACACACACACATCTTGATGAAATATCAGTCAATGTTTTACTTGTTTTGGTGAGAGAGAATGTATTCTGATACTGTAGTAGCCCAAATGATTACATTATGACTGACCTAATCTAGTAGCCCAAATGATTACATTATGACTGACCTAATCTAGTAGCCCAAATGATTACATTATTACTGATCTAATCTCTGATGTTCTGATACTGTAGTAGCCCATTACATTATGACTGACCTAATCTAGTAGCCCAAATGATTACATTATGACTGACCTAATCTAGTAGCCCAAATGATTACATTATGACTGACCTAATCTAGTAGCCCAAATGATTACATTATGACTGACCTAATCTAGTAGCCCAAATGATTACATTATGACTGATCTAATCTCTGATGTTCTGATACTAGTAGCCCAAATGATTACATTATGACTGACCTAATCTAGTAGCCCAAATGATTACATTATGACTGACCTAATCTAGTAGCCCAAATGATTACATTATGACTGATCTAATCTCTGATGTTCTGATACTAGTAGCCCAAATGATTACATTATGACTGATCTAATCTCTGATGTTCTGATACTAGTAGCCCAAATGATTACATTATGACTGATCTAATCTCTGATGTTCTGATACTAGTAGCCCAAATGATTACATTATGACTGACCTAATCTAGTAGCCCAAATGATTACATTATGACTGACCTAATCTAGTAGCCCAAATGATTACATTATGACTGACCTAATCTAGTAGCCCAAATGATTACATTATGACTGACCTAATCTAGTAGCCCAAATGATTACATTATGACTGACCTAATCTCTGATGTTCTGATACTAGTAGCCCAAATGATTACATTATGACTGACCTAATCTAGTAGCCCAAATGATTACATTATGACTGACCTAATCTAGTAGCCCAAATGATTACATTATGACTGACCTAATCTAGTAGCCCAAATGATTACATTATGACTGACCTAATCTCTGATGTTCTGATACTAGTAGCCCAAATGATTACATTATGACTGACCTAATCTAGTAGCCCAAATGATTACATTATGACTGACCTAATCTAGTAGCCCAAATGATTACATTATTACTGATCTAATCTAGTAGCCCAAATGATTACATTATGACTGACCTAATCTGATGTTCTGATACTGTAGTAGCCCAAATGATTACATTATGACTGACCTAATCTAGTAGCCCAAATGATTACATTATGACTGACCTAATCTAGTAGCCCAAATGATTACATTATGACTGACCTAATCTAGTAGCCCAAATGATTACATTATGACTGACCTAATCTCTGATGTTCTGATACTAGTAGCCCAAATGATTACATTATGACTGACCTAATCTAGTAGCCCAAATGATTACATTATGACTGACCTAATCTCTGATGTTCTGATACTGTAGTAGCCCAAATGATTACATTATGACTGACCTAATCTAGTAGCCCAAATGATTACATTATGACTGACCTAATCTCTGATGTTCTGATACTGTAGTAGCCCAAATGATTACATTATGACTGACCTAATCTAGTAGCCCAAATGATTACATTATGACTGACCTAATCTAGTAGCCCAAATGATTACATTATGACTGACCTAATCTCTGATGTTCTGATACTAGTAGCCCAAATGATTACATTATGACTGACCTAATCTAGTAGCCCAAATGATTACATTATGACTGACCTAATCTAGTAGCCCAAATGATTACATTATGACTGACCTAATCTAGTAGCCCAAATGATTACATTATGACTGACCTAATCTAGTAGCCCAAATGATTACATTATGACTGACCTAATCTCTGATGTTCTGATACTAGTAGCCCAAATGATTACATTATGACTGACCTAATCTAGTAGCCCAAATGATTACATTATGACTGACCTAATCTCTGATGTTCTGATACTAGTAGCCCAAATGATTACATTATGACTGACCTAATCTAGTAGCCCAAATGATTACATTATGACTGACCTAATCTCTGATGTTCTGATACTGTAGTAGCCCAAATGATTACATTATGACTGACCTAATCTAGTAGCCCAAATGATTACATTATGACTGACCTAATCTAGTAGCCCAAATGATTACATTATGACTGATCTAATCTCTGATGTTCTGATACTGTAGTAGCCCAAATGATTACATTATGACTGACCGTGTCGACAGATTGAGTCAACAACAGAATAGCCGTTGACTCCAGAAGCATGGCGTCATTTTTACGATGATTTCCAAATGTTATTGTCTGTAGACATTGAAGTAGAACATAATGGACGCCTGTCATGTCATCAATAAAGTTCATTGAAGTAGAACATAATGGACGCCTGTCATGTCATCAATAAAGTTAATTGAAGTAGAACATAATGGACGCCTGTCATGTCATCAATAAAGTTAATTGAAGTAGAACATAATGGACGCCTGTCATGTCATCAATAAAGTTAATTGAAGTAGAACATAATGGACGCCTGTCATGTCATCAATAAAGTTAATTGAAGTAGAACATAATGGACGCCTGTCATGTCATCAATAAAGTTAATTGAAGTAGAACATAATGGACGCCTGTCATGTCATCAATAAAGTTAATTGAAGTAGAACATAATGGACGCCTGTCATGTCATCAATAAAGTTAATTGAAGTAGAACATAATGGACGCCTGTCATGTCATCAATAAAGTTCATTGAAGTAGAACATAATGGACGCCTGTCATGTCATCAATAAAGTTAATTGAAGTAGAACATAATGGACGCCTGTCATGTCATCAATAAAGTTAATTGAAGTAGAACATAATGGACGCCTGTCATCAATAAAGTTAATTGAAGTAGAACATAATGGACGCCTGTCATCAATAAAGTTAATTGAAGTAGAACATAATGGACGCCTGTCATGTCATCAATAAAGTTCATTGAAGTAGAACATAATGGACGCCTGTCATGTCATCAATAAAGTTCATTGAAGTAGAACATAATGGACGCCTGTCATGTCATCAATAAAGTTAATTGAAGTAGAACATAATGGACGCCTGTCATGTCATCAATAAAGTTAATTGAAGTAGAACATAATGGACGCCTGTCATGTCATCAATAAAGTTAATTGAAGTAGAACATAATGGACGCCTGTCATGTCATCAATAAAGTTCATTGAAGTAGAACATAATGGACGCCTGTCATGTCATCAATAAAGTTCATTGAAGTAGAACATAATGGACGCCTGTCATGTCATCAATAAAGTTCATTGAAGTAGAACATAATGGACGCCTGTCATGTCATCAATAAAGTTCATTGAAGTAGAACATAATGGACGCCTGTCATGTCATCAATAAAGTTCATTGAAGTAGAACATAATGGACGCCTGTCATGTCATCAATAAAGTTCATTGAAGTAGAACATAATGGACGCCTGTCATGTCATCAATAAAGTTCATTGAAGTAGAACATAATGGACGCCTGTCATGTCATCATTAAAGTTCATTGAAGTAGAACATAATGGACGCATGTCATCAATAAAGTTAATTGAAGTAGAACATAATGGACGCCTGTCATGTCATCAATAAAGTTCATTGAAGTAGAACATAATGGACGCATGTCATCAATAAAGTTAATTGAAGTAGAACATAATGGACGGCTGTCATGTCATCAATAAAGTTAATTGAAGTAGAACATAATGGACGCCTGTCATGTCATCAATAAAGTTCATTGAAGTAGAACATAATGGACGCCTGTCATGTCATCAATAAAGTTAATTGAAGTAGAACATAATGGATGCCTGTCATGTCATCAATAAAGTTAATTGAAGTAGAACATAATGGACGCATGTCATGTCATCAATAAAGTTCATTGAAGTAGAACATAATGGATGCCTGTCATGTCATCAATAAAGTTCATTGAAGTAGAACATAATGGATGCCTGTCATGTCATCAATAAAGTTCATTGAAGTAGAACATAATGGATGCCTGTCATGTCATCAATAAAGTTCATTGAAGTAGAACATAATGGACGCCTGTCATGTCATCATTAAAGTTCATTGAAGTAGAACATAATGGACGCCTGTCATGTCATCAATAAAGTTCATTGAAGTAGAACATAATGGACGCCTGTCATGTCATCAATAAAGTTCATTGAAGTAGAACATAATGGACGCCTGTCATGTCATCATTAAAGTTCATTGAAGTAGAACATAATGGACGCATGTCATCAATAAAGTTAATTGAAGTAGAACATAATGGACGCCTGTCATGTCATCAATAAAGTTCATTGAAGTAGAACATAATGGACGCATGTCATCAATAAAGTTAATTGAAGTAGAACATAATGGACGCCTGTCATGTCATCAATAAAGTTCATTGAAGTAGAACATAATGGATGCCTGTCATGTCATCAATAAAGTTCATTGAAGTAGAACATAATGGACGCCTGTCATGTCATCAATAAAGTTCATTGAAGTAGAACATAATGGACGCCTGTCATGTCATCATTAAAGTTCATTGAAGTAGAACATAATGGACGCATGTCATCAATAAAGTTAATTGAAGTAGAACATAATGGACGCCTGTCATGTCATCAATAAAGTTCATTGAAGTAGAACATAATGGACGCATGTCATCAATAAAGTTAATTGAAGTAGAACATAATGGACGCCTGTCATGTCATCAATAAAGTTCATTGAAGTAAAACATAATGGACGCCTGTCATGTCATCAATAAAGTTCATTGAAGTAGAACATAATGGACGCCTGTCATGTCATCAATAAAGTTCATTGAAGTAGAACATAATGGACGCCTGTCATGTCATCAATAAAGTTCATTGAAGTAGAACATAATGGACGCCTGTCATGTCATCAATAAAGTTCATTGAAGTAGAACATAATGGACGCCTGTCATGTCATCAATAAAGTTCATTGAAGTAGAACATAATGGACGCCTGTCATGTCATCAATAAAGTTCATTGAAGTAGAACATAATGGACGCCTGTCATGTCATCAATAAAGTTCATTGAAGTAGAACATAATGGACGCCTGTCATGTCATCAATAAAGTTAATTGAAGTAGAACATAATGGACGCCTGTCATGTCATCAATAAAGTTCAGCGAGTAGTGGACGCCGTGTCTTTACTTCCAGGATAACATCGTCGCCCTATTCCATACATTTAAAACTTATTTTTTTTAAATTATCTAATTTTCTTAGAATATAATTGTCCCCAAAGTTGAACTCCCAAGCTTCAAGGCTTTTGATTTATAGCTTTAAAAAAAATAAAAATAAAATCAATCCATTTGAGTGACTCCCACTTCTCTGGAATGTTCCGTGTGTGTCTTGCTGGTTCACCTTGACTCTACAAAACTACATCATCAGATCAAACACTGTAAAGACTTCCTGAATAGCCCTTCGTGAATAGAGTACTATCTGGTGTACTCCTACACACGGAAACAGATGTTCCTGAGTGTGAATAGAGTACTACCTGGTGTACTCCTACACATGGAAACAGATGTTCCTGAGTGTGAATAGAGTACTACCTGGTGTACTCCTACACACGGAAACAGATGTTCCTGAGTGTGAATAGAGTACTATCTGGTGTACTCCTACACACGGAAACAGATGTTTCTGAGTGTGAATAGAGTACTACCTGGTGTACTCCTACACACGGAAACAGATGTTCCTGAGTGTGAATAGAGTACTATCTGGTGTACTCCTACACACGGAAACAGATGTTCCTGAGTGTGAATAGAGTACTATCTGGTGTACTCCTACACATGGAAACAGATGTTCCTGAGTGTGAATAGAGTACTACCTGGTGTACTCCTACACACGGAAACAGATGTTCCTGAGTGTGAATAGAGTACTATCTGGTGTACGCCTACACGCGGAAACAGATGTTCCTGAGTGTGAATAGAGTACTATCTGGTGTACGCCTACACACGGAAACAGATGTTCCTGAGTGTGAATAGAGTACTATCTGGTGTACGCCTACACGCGGAAACAGATGTTCCTGAGTGTGAATAGAGTACTACCTGGTGTACTCCTACACGCGGAAACAGATGTTCCTGAGTGTGAATAGAGTACTACCTGGTGTACTCCTACACACGGAAACAGAGTTTCCTGAGTGTGAATTGGAAGGTGGGGATCCACTGAGGTATAGAGTGTCGAGGTATAAAAGACCACGTGAGAATCCAAGCTGTACGTATAATCTCTCCTATCACCAAAAAGGAATTTCCTTTAGATGCCTTATGTTCCTTAGACCCAATCCTGTCCTGTCCTGTCCACTCTCACAAACCCCCAAAAGGGACAATATATCACGGGCCATGTGAGAAGTTGTCCCTCAGAGTGACTGCAGCTTCAATTACAAGCCAGTTGAGAATGAGGCCAAGGCATCCATCAACAGCAGGCGAGCAGTACCTCGAGACCCCTTTTAATATTAGACATCGGGCACCAGCTGTTATTGACAAATAGACACAGGCCACCACCCCTCGTCTTACCAGACGTAGCCGTTCTGTCCTGCCGATGCACGGATATTATGTATATTATCATGGTTTTAATGCGCCGTTGTTTTTAATGTGCCGTTGGTAGGATAGTCTCAAACTGAGCTCATCCAGTTTATTCTCCAGTGATTGCACGTTGGTCAATAGAATGGATGGTAGAGGCGGTTTACACACTCGCCCAATAATTCTCACAAGGCACTCTGATCTCTACCCGATGTATTCCCGTCTTTTCTTCACACGATTGACGGGGATTTGGGCCTGGTCTCGGAGAAGCAGAATATCCTTCGCGTCGGACTCATTGAAAAAAAAATCATCTTTGTCCAATTCGAGGTGAGTAATCGCTGTTCTGATGTCCAGAAGCTCTTTTCGGTCATAAGAGACATTTACATTACATTACATTTAAGTCATTTAGCAGACGCTCTTATCCAGAGCGACTTACAAATTGGTGCATTCACCTTATGACATCCAGTGGAACAGCCACTTTACAATAGTGCATCTAAATCTTTTAAGGGGGGTGAGAAGGATTACTTTATCCTATCCTAGGTATTCCTTAAAGAGGTGGGGTTTCAGGTGTCTCCGGAAGGTGGTGATTGACTCCGCTGTCCTGGCGTCGTGAGGGAGTTTGTTCCACCATTGGGGGCCAGAGCAGCGAACAGTTTTGACTGGGCTGAGCGGGGAACTGTACTTCCTCAGTGGTAGGGAGGCGAGCAGGCCTGAGGTGGATGAACGCAGTGCCCTTGTTTGGGTGTAGGGCCTGATCAGAGCCTGGAGGTACTGAGGTGCCGTTCCCCTCACAGCTCCGTAGGCAAGCACCATGGTCTTGTAGCGGATGCGAGCTTCAACTGGAAGCCAGTGGAGAGAGCGGAGGAGCGGGGGTGACGTGAGAGAACTTGGGAAGGTTGAACACCAGACGGGCTGCGGCGTTCTGGATGAGTTGTAGGGTTTTAATGGCAGAGGCAGGGAGCCCAGCCAACAGCGAGTTGCAGTAATCCAGACGGGAGATGACAAGTGCCTGGATTAGGACCTGCGCCACTTCCTGTGTGAGGCAGGGTCGTACTCTGCGGATGTTGTAGAGCATGAACCTACAGGAACGGGCCACCGCCTTGATGTTAGTTGAGAACGACAGGGTGTTGTCCAGGATCACGCCAAGGTTCTTAGCGCTCTGGGAGGAGGACACAATGGAGTTGTCAACCGTGATGGCGAGATCATGGAACGGGCAGTCCTTCCCCGGGAGGAAGAGCAGCTCCGTCTTGCCGAGGTTCAGCTTGAGGTGGTGATCTGTCATCCACACTGATATGTCTGCCAGACATGCAGAGATGCGATTCGCCACCTGGTCATCAGAAGGGGGAAAGGAGAAGATTAATTGTGTGTCGTCTGCATAGCAATGATAGGAGAGACCATGTGAGGTTATGACAGAGCCAAGTGACTTGGTGTATAGCGAGAATAGGAGAGGGCCTAGAACAGAGCCCTGGGGGACACCAGTGGTGAGAGCGCGTGGTGAGGAGACAGATTCTCGCCACGCCACCTGGTAGGAGCGACCTGTCAGGTAGGACGCAATCCAAGCGTGGGCCGCGCCGAGAGACGGCAGCAGCAACACTATGTACAAAATAAGTTACAAACTATGTGGAAAAAAACTAACAAAATAGCACAGTTGGTTAGGATCCCAAAAGATGGCAGCCATCCTTACTATATGAATGAAGGTTGAGGTGAACGCTTTAGTCTGTCATCTGACTGATCACAGTCATAGAAGACAAGGACAGAAGAAGAAGAGTTGACATTAAACAGAACAGTGCAAATAAACTAAATAAATATTGCAGAACTCTGTTTCTGTACTCTCTCTCTCTCTCTGTACCCCCCTCTCTCTCTCTTCTCTCTCTCTCTCTCTCTGTACCCCCCCCTCTCTCTCTCTCTTCTCTCTCTCTCTCTCTCTGTACCCCTTCTCTCCCTCTCTCTTTTCCCTCCCTCTCTCTCTCCCTCTCTCTGTACCCCTTCTCTCCCTCTCTCTTTTCCCTCTCTCTCTCTCTCTCTCTCTCTCTCTCTCTTTTTTCTCTCTCTCCCTCTCTCTGTATCCCCTCTCCCCCTCTCAACTAGCGACAACAAAGGGAAGGTGTTGGAGTAATTCAGCATTGGAATTTTGTTGGGTGCAAATATGTTTTGGGTAAAAATACCGCCCTATTCCCCTTAGTAACAACATTGGTCTATCAGGCCCAACCTTCTTTACTCTCTCTCTCTCTCTCTCTCTCTCTCTCTCTCTCTCTCTCTCCTCTCTTTAACTCCCTATTCTCTCTCCTTTCTCCTCTTTCTGCTCGTTTTCGTCCCTCTCTCACCTTTCTCCACTCTCACTCCATCCCTCTCCCTCTGCTCTCTCTCTGTCCTTTAGTCAATGAGAGGAGGAGGAGAGGAGAGAACAGACAAAAACTAAGGTCTGCATTCTAATGACAGCATGGTCTGCTGACCCCACTGACCGACCAGCCCTCTCTACCTCACTCCCTCACTATCTCCCCCTTTCTCTCTCTCCCTCTCCCTCTCTACCTCACTCCCTCACTATCTCCCCCTTTCTCTCTCTCCCTCTCCCTCTCTACCTCACTCCCTCTCTATCTCCCCTTTTCTCTCTCCCTCTCCCTCTCTACCTCACTCCCTCTCTATCTCCCCCTTTCTCTCTCCCTCTCCCTCTCTACCTCACTCCCTCACTATCTCCCCTTTCTCTCTCTCCCTCTCCCTCTCTACCTCACTCCCTCTCTATCTCCCCTTTCTCTCTACCTCTCCCTCTCTACCTCACTCCCTCACTATCTCCCCTTTCTCTCTCCCTCTCTACCTCACTCCCCTCTCTATCTCCCCTTTCTCTCTCTCCCTCTCCTCTCTACCTCACTATCTCTCTATCTCCCCCTTTCTCTCTCTCCTCTCCCTCTCTACCTCACTCCCTCTCTATCTCCCCTTTCTCTCTACCTCTCCCTCTCTACCACTCCTCTCCCTCGGGACCACAGTGTTATTCCACTGGGAGCCTGGCTGACAGACCACAGTGCTATTCCAGCCTGGCTGACAGAACAGTGTTATCTCCACTGGGAGCATGGCTGACAGAACAGTGTTATTCCACTGGGAGCATGGCTGACAGACCACAGTGTTATTCCACCTGGGAGCCTGGCTGACAGACCACAGTGTTATTCCACTGGGAGCCTGGCTGACAGACCACAGTGCTATTCCACTGGGACCAGACAGTGTTATTCCACTGGGAGCCTGGCTGACAGACCACAGTGTTATTCCACCTGGGGAGCCTGGCTGACAGACCCAGTGTTATTCCACTGGGAGCCTGGCTGACAGACCACAGTGTTATTCCACCGGGAGCCTGGCTGACAGACCACAGTGTTATTCCACCTGGAGCCTGGCTGACAGACCACA
>NW_026281702.1:0-7605 GCF_023373465.1 Oncorhynchus keta
TATTCTATACTATTCTACGGTATCTTAGTCACTTAATGTTTACATACTTTGCATTACTCATCTCATGTGTATATATATATTCTATACTATACTATGAGTACATCTTAGTCACTTAATAATGCTTACATCTGGCATCACTCATCTTTTTTATTTTTTATTTTTTTATTATTTTTTTGTATCTTTATTTAACCAGGCAAGTCAGTTAAGAACACATTCTTATTTTCAATGACGGCCTGGGAACAGTGGGTTTACTGCCTGTTCAGGGGCAGAGCGACAGATTTGTACCTTGTCAGCTCGGGGTTTGAACTCGCAACCTTCCGGTTACTAGTCCAACGCTCTAAACACAAGGCTACGCTGCCATCTCATGTGTATATACTGTATTCTATACTATTCTATGGTGTCTCATTCATAATAATATTTACATATCTTGCATTACTCATCTCATGTGTTTATACTGTATTCAATAATATTCTACTGTATCTTAGTCCGTTCCGCTCTGACCTCGCTCGTCCATATGTGTATATAGTCTCAATTCATTCCTACTTAGATTTGTGTGTATTGAGTATATGTTGTGCAATTTGTTAGATATTACTTGTTAAATATTACTGCACTGCCGGAGCTAGAAGCACAAGCATTTCACTACACCTGCAATAACATCTGCTAATCACGTGCATGTGACCAATAACATATGATTGGATTTGATATAGTTGTTATACACAATAAGGTGATGTAAAAAGCATTTCTCTGTACGATCTCTACCTACAGTGTGATGCATTGTGTCATGACAACAACAGTATGTTTTTGAACACATGCTGTAGGTAGCGCCAATGCTTTGTGGTTGTGCTCTCATCTTCTTAGAAGTTTAAATGAATGCCTGCTCCAGCACATCACATTCACTGCTACCATAGAAAGCGTTTGTATAAGCTACTTAGTCTAAGATTGTTTCAAATGGGGTTTTATGATATCCCCCTCTACTTTCACTTGTGTGTTTCAGTTGAGGGGTTGCTGTGGTAACCATGTGAAAGGGCCCCCTCCCTCTGATTGGTGGTTATTCTCAGCCTCACTAGGGAGCCTCAACCAATGGGAAACCCCCCATTACAAAGACCAGAAGAAGGTTCAGGCAGAGAACGAGAGGGAGGGTTATATTTCCCCTAAGTCATGATGTCATATGTTTGTTTCCCCATCTCTCTGTTTCTGCCCCCTATCTCACTCTCGCCTAACCTGAGCTCTCCTTCCCCTCCACTCATTTCATCTCAAAATGGAACCAATGGGATAGTGCAAAATCCAAACTCAGGCAAAAATAGTTAGACATGGACATATTTGACCCAGGTCTGACCTGGACCAAAGCAGAGACAGGTGACACCAGTACAGTAGAGCAGTTTTATGTGACCATGCCCTCCCTCTGTGGTTCTATCCACTGTGTTTCCAGTAGCATCGATGGCCACAGCTTTCTAAAAGACCTGCTATTTGTTTCTGTCACCTCCTACCCTTCCTTCCCCTCCCTACCCTTCCCCTCAACTACATGTTCTCTCCTCTAGTCATCCTTCTGTTTTCTGTTCTGTTTGTTTTTCATTCCTGCTGTTTGTCTTTGGCTGATGATGATCTGGGTGTGTGATGGGGAATGGAACAGACACATGAAGAAGATTGAAAGATGGAGAGAGTGAGAGAAGAGGTTGGTCATGGTTTTAGGCGTCAGTTATCAAACCAAGCATTTATCTCTCTGTCTCTCTCTCTCTCTCTCTCTCTCTCTCCCTGTCTCTCACTCCGTCTCTCTCTCTCTCTCTCTCTCTCTCTCTCTCTCTCTCTCTCTCTCCCCTGTCTCTCACTCCGTCTCTCTCTCTCTCTCTCTCTCTCTCTCTCTCTCTCTCTCTCTCCTCTGTCTCTCCTGTCGTCTCTCTCTCTCTCTCTCTCCCCTGTCTCTCACTCCCGTCTCTCTCTCTCTCTCTCTCCCTGTCTCTCCCTGTCTCTCTCTCCGTCTCTCCCCTGTCTCTCTCCCGCCTCTCTCTCTCTCTCTTCTCTCTCTCTCCCTGTCTCTCACTCCGTCTCTCTCTCTCTCGCTCTCTGACAGTTATCCAAGCATGAAATCAATTTCCCATCTTGGGACAGTTTGACATTGACGTGTTCAGTGTGTGATAGGGAGGTTCAAGGAATACGTCTGTGTGCGTGTGATAGGGAGGTTCAAGGAATACGTCTGTGTGCGTGTGATAGGGGAGGTTCAAGGAATACGTCTGTGTGCGTGTGATAGGAGGCTCAAGGAATACGTCTGTGTGCGTGTGATAGGGAGGCTCAAGGAATACGTCTGTGTGCGTGTGATAGGAGGCTCAAGGGAATACATCTGTGTGCGTGTGATAGGGAGGCTCAAGGAATACGTCTGTGTGCGTGTGATAGGGTGGCTCAAGGAATACGTCTGTGTGCGTGTGATAGGGAGGCTCAAGGAATACGTCTGTGTGCGTGTGATAGGGAGGCTCAAGGAATACGTCTGTGTGCGTGTGATAGGGAGGCTCAAGGAATACGTCTGTGTGCGTGTGATAGGGTGGCTCAAGGAATACGTCTGTGTGCGTGTGATAGGGTGGCTCAAGGAATACGTCTGTGTGCGTGTGATAGGGAGGCTCAAGGAATACGTCTGTGTGCGTGTGATAGGGAGGCTCAAGGAATACGTCTGTGTGCGTGTGATAGGGAGGCTCAAGGAATACGTCTGTGTGCGTGTGATAGGGAGGCTCAAGGAATACGTCTGCGTGCGTGTGTGATAGGGAGGCTCAAGGAATACGTGCCCAGTGCGTGTGATAGGAGGCTCAAGGAATACGTCTGTGTGCGTGTGATAGGGAGGCTCAAGGAATACGTCTGTGTGTGTGTGATAGGGAGGCTCAAGGAATACGTCTGTGTGCGTGTAATAGGGAGGCTCAAGGAATACGTCTGTGTGCGTGTGATAGGGTGGCTCAAGGAATACGTCTGTGTGCGTGTGATAGGGAGGCTCAAGGAATACGTCTGTGTGCGTGTGATAGGGAGGCTCAAGGAATACGTCTGTGTGCGTGTGATAGGGAGGTTGAAAAGGCTAAATTACACTCCGGTCAATTTCATTTGAGGAGTTGTCCCACAAGGTGGACAATGTGGTCATATTTGTCATAACCATCTATTGATCCTGTGATATTAGTTCATTTATCTTTCTAACTTGGCCTTTTTGTGTTGTCTGTCTGGCTGTAAGGAAACATATATGGAACATTTTCCACACTTTTATGTTATAGCCTTATTCTAAAATTGATTCAATTGTTTTTATCTCTCATCAATCTACACACGATACCCCATAATGACAAAGCAAAACAGATTTTTAGAAATGTTTGCAAATGTATAAAATAAAAAAAAATGGAAATATCACATTTACATAAATATTCACGCTCTTTGTTGAATGTGAAGCGTCGCTGGTTGGGGAGCGTTGCTGCTAAGCTATTTTCAGGTCTCTCCAGAGATGTTCAACCGGGTTCAAATCCGGGCTCTGGCTGGGCCACACAAGAACATTCAGAGACTTGTCCCGAAGCCACTCCTGCATTGTCTTGGCTGTGTGCTTCAGGTTATTGTCCTGTTGGAAGGTGAACATTCACCCCAGTCTGAGGTCCTGAGCGCTCTGGAGCAGGTTTTCATCAAGGATCTCTGTACTTTGCTCCGTTCATCTTTCGCTTGATCCGAGCTAGTCTCCCAGTCCCTGCCGCTGAAAAACATCTTCACAGCATGATTCTGTCACTACCTTTCTTCACCATAGGGTTTCCTCCAGACGTGATTCTTGGCATTAAAGCCAAAGAGTTCAATCTTGGTTTCATCAGACCAGATACTCTTGTTTCTCATGGTCAGAGAGTGGGTTGCCTTGTGCCTTTGACTGAGGAGTGGCTTCCATCAGGACACTACCATAAAGGCCTGATTGTTGGAGTGCAGCAGAGATGGTTGTCCTTCTGGAAGGCTCTACCGTCTCTATAGAGGACCTCTGGAGATCTGTCAGTGACCATCAGGTTCTTTGTCACCTCCCTGACCAAGGCCTTTCTTCCCCAATTGTTCAGTTTGGTAAGACGGCCAGCTCTAGGAAGAGGCTTTTTGGTTCCAAACTTCTTCCATTTAAGAATGATGGAGGCCACTGTGTTCCAGGGGACCTTCAATGCTGTAGAAATGTTTTGTTACCCTTCCCCAGATCTGTGCCTCGACACAATCCTGTCTCGGAGCTCGACAGACAGTTCCTTCGACCTCATGGCTTGTTTTTTCCTCTGACATGCACTGTCAACTGTGGGATCTTATATAGACAGGTGTGTGCCTTTCCAAATCATGTCCAATCAATTGCATTTACCACAGATGGATTCCAGTCAACTTTTAGAAACATCCCAAGGATGACCAATGGAAACAGGGTGCACCTGAGCTCAGTTTTGAGTCTCATAGCAAAGGGTAAATAAGCTATTTTCTGTTTTTATTTGTCATAAATTTGCTAAAAAATTAAATCAGTTTTTTTGTGTTTCATTATGGGGTATTGTGAGTAGATTGAGGGAACAAAAGAATGTAATAAATGTTTGAATAAGGCTGTAACGTAACAAAATGTGGAAAAAGTCAAGGGTCTGAATAGTTTCCAAATGCACTGTTGAGCCAGAACTGTTTATATTCAACTCATTTTCACCAGGAAACAATAAGTGCCATTTTCTATGAAGTTGTTCCTTTCTATTTTCTTCCTCAGACTCTGACTGTCTGTTATCATCACTTGTCTTTCTTTGTCTGTCTCAGTCTGTCTGTCTTTCTCTGTCTGTCTGTCTTTCTCTGTCTGTCTGTCTTTCTCTGTCTGTCTGTCTGTCTCAGTCTGTCTGTCTGTCTCAGTCTGTCTGTCTGTCTCTGGCTGTCTCACTGTCTGTTATCATCACCTGTCTTTCTTTGTCTGTCTCCAGTCTGTCTGTCTGTCTCTGTCTGTCCTGTCTGTCTCTGGCTGTCTCTCTGTCTCTGGCTGTCTCTCTGTCTCTGGCTGTCTCTCTGTCTCTGGCTGTCTCTCTGTCTCTCTGTCTCTCTGTCTGTCTCTCTGTCTCTCTGTCTGTCTCTGGCTGTCTCTGTGTCTCTGGCTGTCTGTGTCTGTCTCTGTCTGTCTCTGGCTGTCTCTCTCTGGCTGTCTCTGTCTGTCTCTGGCTGTCTCTGTGTCTCTGGCTGTCTCTGTGTCTCTGGCTGTCTCTGTCTGTCTCTGTCTGTCTCTGGCTGTCTCTCTGTCTGTCTCTGGCTGTCTCTGTGTCTCTGGCTGTCTCTCTGTCTGTCTCTGGCTGTCTCTCTGGCTGTCTCTGGCTGTCTCTGTGTCTCTGGCTGTTCTCTGTGTCTCTGGCTGTCTCTCTGTCTGTCTCTGTGTCTCTGGCTGTCTCTGTGTCTCTGGCTGTCTCTGTCTGTGTGTCTCTGGCTGTCTCTCTGTCTGTCACTGTCTCTGTCTGTCTTTCTCCATCTCTCTCTCAGCATGGAGTTCAGTAGCATTGTGATGGAAAGAGCAATAGCAAGACAGACAGAGATTATTATTACAGCATTCTTTGAGTGTAGCAGCAGTCCGTTATAGAGAAGTCATTATAATTCCATTCTGTTGACTGCTCTGTCTTTTCCCTCTATTGTAACAACCAATACAGCACACACACTCACACACCCACACACACACGCACACACACATATATACAACCCCTTCTGTACACCCTTCACTCGTTGGTCGTATCTCTCCCTTACTGTATTGATTCACATTAGATCCAGAGCTCAACATTATGATAATTGATTTCTCATGCATTACCGAGAGAGCACTAATCGTGTTTATCCTCCTATTTAAACCCATTATAGAGCGACTGATTGTGGCTTGGAGAAGAAGCCTGGTAATCTAAGTCCAAGACAAAACATGGAAATGGAAAATACATTGATGGAAAATACATTGATATGGTGTAGAAAAGAAACTGTGGAACATACAATTACAGTATGAATACACTAACTGTATACTTTATTGTGTGGAATAGTAAGAATGTCTTAGACTATTCTTATTAACAAACATTTAGGAGAGGCAGCACAACCAAATGTCAACTTAATAGTATGTACATAATTTTTTCAATATACATACATTGTTTCCTTATCTTTCGTTGTGGCTGGCAATGTGACATTACTGTTCTGCAGCTCTAAATTGACCGTAAATAACAGTATCACAGTCGCCACAAGTCAATAAGTTTACAAATTATTAAAACATTTGGGCAATTTTTAATCTAAAACATATTAGACTCTTGAATAATGTAAGAATTGACAAGCATGTGCAGAAAATTAAAGGGTTTATTTTGCTTGTAGCTTGAGAGACAATAACACAGCTAACTATGCTAGCAAGTAGCATTAGCATATCAAACATGATCGTTTGAATATATGAATATAAATGTACAGTTTCAGGATATTAAAGTTACCTTTAGAACAAACCAGTTTGCATTTTATCGGACAATGAAAGAAAGTTGAAAACCAATAGAACATGAGAAAAACAGACTACTGGTTTCAGTTGGCAAATGGATGTCTGTATAAGATATTAGACTACTGGTTTCAGTTGGCAAATGGAAGTCTGTATAAAATATTAGACTACTGGTTTCAGTTGGCAGATGGAAGTCTGTATAAAATATTAGACTACTGGTTTCAGTTGGCAAATGGAAGTCTGTATAAAATATTCGACTACTGGTTTCAGTTGATAGATGGAAGTCTGTATAAAATATTAGACTACTGGTTTCAGTTGGCAAATGGATGTCTGTATAAAATATTAGACTACTGGTTTCAGTTGGCAAATGGATGTCTGTATAAAATATTAGACTACTGGTTTCAGTTGATAGATGGAAGTCTGTATAAAATATTAGACGACTGGTTTCAGTTGGCAGATGGAAGTCTGTATAAAATATTAGACTACTGGTTTCAGTTGGCAAATGGAAGTCTGTATAAAATATTCGACTACTGGTTTCAGTTGATAGATGGAAGTATGTATAAAATATTAGACTACTGGTTTCAGTTGGCAAATGGATGTCTGTATAAAATATTAGACGACTGGTTTCAGTTGGCAGATGGAAGTCTGTATAAAATATTAGACTACTGGTTTCAGTTGATAGATGGATGTCTGTATAAAATATTAGACGACTGGTTTCAGTTGGCAGATGGACATCTGTATAAAATATTAGACTACTGGTTTCAGTTGGCAGATGGACATATGTATAAAATATTAGACTACTGGTTTCAGTTGGCAGATGGACATATGTATAAAATATTAGACTACTGGTTTCAGTTGGCAGATGGATGTCTGTATAAAATATTAGACTACTGGTTTCAGTTGGCAGATGGACATATGTATAAAATATTAGATTACTGGTTTCAGTTGGCAGATGGAAGTCTGTATAAAATATTAGACTACTGGTTTCAGTTGGCAGATGGACATATGTATAAAATATTAGACTACTGGTTTCAGTTGGCAGATGGACATATGTATAAAATATTAGACTACTGGTTTCAGTTGGCAGATGGACATATGTATAAAATATTAGACTACTGGTTTCAGTTGGCAGATGGACATATGTATAAAATATTAGACTACTGGTTTCAGTTGGCAGATGGACATAT
>NW_026281703.1:0-10652 GCF_023373465.1 Oncorhynchus keta
GAGAGAGAGAGAGAGAGAGAGAAGAGAGAGAGAGAGAGAGAGGAGAGAGGGACAGAGAGAGAGAAATAGAGCGAGAGAGAGAGAGAGAGAGAGAGAGAGAGAGAGAGAGAGAGAGAGAGAGAGAGAGAGAGAGAGAGAGAGAGAGAATAGAGAGAGAGGAGAGAGAGAAGAGGAGAGAGAGAGAGAGAGAGAGAGAGAGAGAGAGAAAGAGCGAGAGAGAGAAAGAGCGAGAGAGAGAAAGGGAGAGAGAGAAAGAGCAAGAGAGAGAGAGAGAGAGAGAGACAGAGAGAGAGAGCATCTCTGTTTAAGTTTGAGTTATGTTGCTGTGAGGGTTCTGAAACACATCAGGAAAATATTTATTGAAAGGCATGACATGTTTCTATTTGATAATGACGTAGGAGGACTTATGGTTTAGAAGGACACGTACCTGCTTGCTGATGGGTGTCACATGGGTCAAGCTGGGGAACACTCTGGCTGGGGACACAGGCAGAGGATACCCTCCAGGCGTTGCCAAACAGGTGAGGGGTGCTCTCTATCATACCAGACGGGGACCTGGGGAGGGCAGGGGAGGAGAGGTATGTCACAACATCAGAGATGGACTACCTTAGTGTTTCAGAAGGAACCCAGACCTGGGGGAGGGCAGGGGAGGAGAGGTATGTCACAACATCAGAGATGGACTACCTTAGTGTTTCAGAAGGAACCCAGACCTGGGGGAGGGCAGGGGAGGAGGGGGAGGGCAGGGGAGAAGGGGGAGGGCAGGGGAGGAGAGGTATGTCACAACATCAGAGATGGACTACCTTAGTGTTTCAGAAGGAACCCAGACCTGGGGGAGGGCAGGGGAGGGAGGGCAGGGCAGGGAGGAGGGGGAGGGCAGGGGAGGAGAGGTATGTCACAACATCAGAGATGGACTACCTTAGTGTTTCAGAAGGAACCCAGACCTGGGGGAGGGCAGGGGAGGGAGGAGGGGAGGGCAGGGGAGGAGAGGAGGAGGGGGAGGGCAGGGGAGGAGAGGTATGTCACAACATCAGAGATGGACTACCTTAGTGTTTCAGAAGGAACCCAGACCTGGGGGAGGGCAGGGGAGGAGAGGAGGGTGAGGAGGGGGAGGGCAGGGGAGGAGAGGTATGTCACAACATCAGAGATGGACTACCTTAGTGTTTCAGAAGGAACCCAGACCTGGGGGAGGGCAGGGGAGGGGAGGTATGTCACAACATCAGAGATGGACTACCTTAGTGTTTCAGAAGGAACCCAGACCTGGGGGAGGGCAGGGGAGGAGAGGTATGTCACAACATCAGAGATGGACTACCTTAGTGTTTCAGAAGGAACCCAGACCTGGGGGAGGGCAGGGGAGGAGGGGGAGGGTGAGGAGGGGGAGGGCAGGGGAGGAGAGGTATGTCACAACATCAGAGATGGACTACCTTAGTGTTTCAGAAGGAACCCAGACCTGGGGGAGGGCAGGGGAGGGGAGGAGGGCAGGGGAGGAGAGGAGGGTGAGGAGGGGAGGGCAGGGAGGAGAGGTATGTCACAACATCAGAGATGGACTACCTTAGTGTTTCAGAAGGAACCCAGACCTGGGGAGGGCAGGGAGGAGAGGTATGTCACAACATCAGAGATGGACTACCTTAGTGTTTCAGAAGGAACCCAGACCTGGGGAGGGCAGGGGAGGGGAGGAGGGGAGGGCAGGGGAGGAGAGGAGGAGGGGGAGGGCAGGGGAGGAGAGGTATGTCACAACATCAGAGATGGACTACCTTAGTGTTTCAGAAGGAACCCAGACCTGGGGGAGGGGAGGGGAGGGGAGGAGGGGAGGGCAGGGGAGGAGGGGCAGGGCAGGGGAGGAGGGCAGGGAGGAGGGGGAGGAGGGGAGGGCAGGGGAGGAGGGGGAGGGCAGGGGAGGAGAGGTATGTCACAACATCAGAGATGGACTACCTTAGTGTTTCAGAAGGAACCCAGACCTGGGGGAGGGCAGGGGAGGAGGGGGAGGGCAGGGGAGGAGAGGAGAGGAGGAGGGTGAGGGAGGGGGAGGGCAGGGGAGGAGAGGTATGTCACAACATCAGAGATGGACTACCTTAGTGTTTCAGAAGGAACCCAGACCTGGGGAGGGCAGGGGAGGGAGGAGGGTGAGGAGGGGGGCAGGGGAGGAGAGGTATGTCACAACATCAGAGATGGACTACCTTAGTGTTTCAGAAGGAACCCAGACCTGGGGGAGGGCAGGGGAGGAGGGGGAGGGCAGGGGAGAAGGGGGAGGGCAGGGGAGGAGAGGTATGTCACAACATCAGAGATGGACTACCTTAGTGTTTCAGAAGGAACCCAGACCTGGGGAGGGCAGGGAGGGGAGGGCAGGGCAGGGGAGGAGGGGAGGGCAGGGGAGGAGAGGAGGAGGGGGAGGGCAGGGGAGGAGAGGTATGTCACAACATCAGAGATGGACTACCTTAGTGTTTCAGAAGGAACCCAGACCTGGGGAGGGCAGGGGAGGGGAGGAGGGGGAGGGCAGGGGAGGAGAGGAGGAGGGGGAGGGCAGGGGAGGAGAGGTATGTCACAACATCAGAGATGGACTACCTTAGTGTTTCAGAAGGAACCCAGACCTGGGGGAGGGCAGGGGAGGAGAGGAGGGTGAGGAGGGGGAGGGCAGGGGAGGAGAGGTATGTCACAACATCAGAGATGGACTACCTTAGTGTTTCAGAAGGAACCCAGACCTGGGGAGGGCAGGGGAGGGGAGGAGGGGAGGGCAGGGAGGAGGGGGAGGGCAGGGGAGGAGAGGTATGTCACAACATCAGAGATGGACTACCTTAGTGTTTCAGAAGGAACCCAGACCTGGGGGAGGGCAGGGGAGGGGAGGAGGGCAGGGGAGGAGAGGAGGGTGAGGAGGGGGAGGGCAGGGGAGGAGAGGTATGTCACAACATCAGAGATGGACTACCTTAGTGTTTCAGAAGGAACCCAGACCTGGGGGAGGGCAGGGAGGAGAGGTATGTCACAACATCAGAGATGGACTACCTTAGTGTTTCAGAAGGAACCCAGACCTGGGGGAGGGCAGGGGAGGGGAGGAGGGGAGGGCAGGGGAGGAGAGGAGGAGGGGGAGGGCAGGGGAGGAGAGGTATGTCACAACATCAGAGATGGACTACCTTAGTGTTTCAGAAGGAACCCAGACCTGGGGGAGGGGAGGGAGGGGAGGAGGGGGAGGGCAGGGGAGGAGGGGCAGGGCAGGGGAGGAGGGCAGGGGAGGAGGGGGAGGAGGGGGAGGGCAGGGGAGGAGGGGAGGGCAGGGGAGGAGAGGTATGTCACAACATCAGAGATGGACTACCTTAGTGTTTCAGAAGGAACCCAGACCTGGGGGAGGGCAGGGGAGGAGGGGGAGGCAGGGAGGAGAGGAGAGGAGGAGGGTGAGGAGGGGAGGGCAGGGGAGGAGAGGGAGGGCAGGGGAGGAGAGGTATGTCACAACATCAGAGATGGACTACCTTAGTGTTTCAGAAGGAACCCAGACCTGGGGGAGGGCAGGGGAGGGGAGGAGGGTGAGGAGGGGGGGCAGGGGAGGAGAGGTATGTCACAACATCAGAGATGGACTACCTTAGTGTTTCAGAAGGAACCCAGACCTGGGGGAGGGCAGGGGAGGAGGAGGGCAGGGGAGGAGAGGAGGAGGGTGAGGAGGGGGAGGGCAGGGGAGGAGAGGTATGTCACAACATCAGAGATGGACTACCTTAGTGTTTCAGAAGAAACCCAGACCTGGGGGAGGGCAGGGGAGGGGAGGAGGGGGAGGGCAGGGGAGGAGAGGAGGAGGGGGAGGGCAGGGGAGGAGAGGTATGTCACAACATCAGAGATGGACTACCTTAGTGTTTCAGAAGGAACCCAGACCTGGGGGAGGGCAGGGGAGGAGGGGAGGGCAGGGGAGGAGAGGTATGTCACAACATCAGAGATGGACTACCTTAGTGTTTCAGAAGGAACCCAGACCTGGGGAGGGCAGGGGAGGAGGGGGAGGGCAGGGGAGGAGAGGTATGTCACAACATCAGAGATGGACTACCTTAGTGTTTCAGAAGGAACCCAGACCTGGGGGAGGGCAGGGGAGGAGGGGGAGGGCAGGGAGGAGAGGTATGTCACAACATCAGAGATGGACTACCTTAGTGTTTCAGAAGGAACCCAGACCTGGGGAGGGCAGGGGAGGAGGGGGAGGGCAGGGGAGGAGAGGAGGAGGGGAGGGCAGGGGAGGAGGGGAGGAGGGGTATGTCACAACATCAGAGATTGACTACCTTAGTGTTTCAGAAGCAACCCAGACCTGGGGAGGGCAGGGGAGGGGAGGAGGGTGAGGAGGGGAGGGCAGGGGAGGAGGGGGAGGGCAGGGGTGGGCAGGGGAGGAGGGGGAGGGCAGGGAAGGAGGGGGAGGGCAGGGGAGGGCAGAGGAGGGCAGAGGAGGAGGGGGAGGGCAGGGGAGGAGGGGGAGGGCAGGGGAGGAGAGGGCAGGGAGGGCAGGGCAGGGGAGGAGGGGAGGGCAGGGATGCGCCAGACGATGATGGCAGATGGATCGCTGCGATCGATGATGATGCGCTGGCGATGATGTGATGCGGGCGATGATGATGCCATGTGATGGCTATGATGATGACGCTATGATGTGACGCTAGGGGAGGAGGGGAGGGCAGGGGAGGAGGGGGAGGGCAGGGGGAGGGCAGAGGGAGCAGAGGGATGGCAGGGAGGAGGGGGATGGCACAACATCAGAGATGGACTACCTTAGTGTTTCAGAAGGAACCCAGACCTGGGGAGGGCAGGGGGAGGGGGGAGGGGAGGGGGAGGGAGGGGGGAGGGGGGGATGGGGGAGGGCAGGGGAGGAGGGGTGGGGGGAGGGAGGGGGAGGGCAGGGGAGGGCAGGGGAGGAGGGGGAGGGCGATGGGGGGTGTACTCATTCACAACACAATAGTTCTGTGATTCAGCTATATATTATATATATACTATACTATTATATACTGTATATACTGATACATGTTGTTGATATCCAAAAACATCTACCATTTACAGTACATGGCTGTGAAGTCATCACAGTTCATTTCAACCATTCCATTAAACCTCAGACATGGCTGTGAAGTCACAGTACATTTCAACCATTCCATTAAACCCTCAGACTGTGAAGTCACAGTACATTTCAACCATTCCATTAAACAGACATGGTTGAAGTCACATTACATTTCAACCATTCCATTAAACCTCAGACATGGCTGTGAAGTCACAGTACATTTCAACCATTCCATTAAAACCTCAGACATGGCTGAAGTCACAGTACATTTCAACCATTCCATTAAACCTCAGACATGGCTGTGAAGTCACAGTACATTTCAACCATTCCATTAAACCTCAGACATGGCTGTGAAGTCACAGTACATTTCAACCATTCCATTAAACCCTCAGACATGGCTGTGAAGTCACAGTACATTTCAACCATTCCATTAAACTCCTCAGACGTGACTGTGAAGTCACAGTACATTTCAACCATTCCATTAAACCCTCAGACATGGCTGTGAAGTCACAGTACATTTCAACCATTCCATTAAACCCCTCAGGCTGTTTCCCGCCTCTCCCTCCCTGCCCCTCCCTCCCTCCCTGCCTTAGCCAGCTCCCGAAACAGGAGTATCCTTTCTCCCAGAATGCCACAACAAGGGCTGTGCCAGCCAGAGAGAGCAACAGAGAGCCACCCGGGGGCTGGAGGTCAAGGGTCAGACAGACACACTTACAGGAAGTCGTCCTGGATGTTTCCGCTGAAGGTTCCACAGAGCCCCACCGTGTCGCCCTTCCACAGCTCATCCACCTGCAGATAGAGACGGAACTCCCTCCAGCTGTACTGCAGATGCAGACCCAGAGCAGTACGCACCTGCAGGTACATGGAAGGACAGCTCCTGGATGTGGAACACCTCTGGGGAAACAATAGGGATGTGATTAAAGGGAGGGAGTCTAAAGTGCAAAGTCGCTACTGGTGTAGAGAAGTCTCTACAGGTCTCAAAAGTCTATACTGGTCTAGAGGAGTCTCTACAGGTCTGGAGAATTCTCCTACTGGTCTGGAGAAGTCTCTACTGGTCTGGAGAAGTCTCTACTGGTCTGGAGAAGTCTCTACAGGTCTCAAAAATATATACTGGTCTAGAGAATTCTCTACAGGTCTAGAAAAGTCTCTACTGGTCTGGAGAAGTCTCTACTGGTCTCAAAGAAGTCTCTACTGGTCTGGAGAAGTCTCTACTGGTCTGGAGAAGTCTCTACTGGTCTAGATAATTCTCTACAGGTCTCAAAAAAAAGTCTCTACTGGTCTGGAGAAGTCTCTACAGGTCTCAAAAGTATCTACTTGTCGAGTGAAGTCTCTACTAGTCTATAGAAGTCTCTACTGGTCTGGAGAAGTCTCTACTGGTCTAGAGAAGTCTATACTGGTCTAGAGAGTTCTCTACTGGTCTGAGAAGTCTCTACTGGTCTAGAGAAGTCTCTACTGGTATGGAGTCTCTGGTCTGGAAGTCTCTACTGGTCTGGAGAAGTCTCTACTGGTCTGGAGAAGTTTCTACTGGTCTGGAGAAGTCTCTACTGGTCTAGAGAAGTCTCTAATGGTATGGAGAAGTCTCTACTGGTCTGGAGAAGTCTCTCTACTGGTCTGGAGGAAGTCTCTACTGGTCTGGAGAAGTCTCTACTGGTCTAGAAGTCTATACTGGTCTAGAGAATTCTCTACTGGTCTGGAGAAGTCTCTACTTGTCTAGAGAAGTCTCTACTGGTCTAGAGAAGTCTCTACTGGTCTGGAGAAGTCTCTACTGGTCTAGAGAAGTCTCTACTGGTCTGGAGAAGTCTCTACTGGTCTAGAGAAGTCTCTACTGGTCTGAGAAGTCTTTACTACTGGTCTAGAGAAGTCTCTACTGGTCTAGAGAAGTCTCTACTGGTCTAGAGAAGTCTCTACTGGTCTAGAGAAGTCTCTACTGGTCTAGAGAAGTAATGGTTGTAATAATAATGGTAATAATAATGGTAATAATAATGGTAATAATAATGGTAGTAATGATTGTAATAATAATGGTAATAATAATGGTAATAATAATGGTAATAATAATGGTAGTAATGATTGTAATAATAATGGTAATAATATGGTAATAATAATGTTAATAATAATGGTAGTAATGATTGTAATAATAATGGTAATAATAACGTTAATAATAATGGTAGTAATGATTGTAATAATGATGGTAATAATGATGGTATGTAATAAATTTATGAATAATGGTAAAAAATAATGTAAATAATAAGTGGTAATAATGATGGTAATAATGGTGGTAATAATGATGGTAATAATGGTGGTAATAATGGTGGTAGTAATGATGGTAATAATAGTGGTAATAATGATGCAAAGGTAATAATGGTGGTAATAATAATGGTAATAATAATGGTAATAATAGTGTTAATAATGATGGTAATAATGGTGGTAATAATGATTAGTATGTGTTAATGTGGTGGTAATAATTATAGTAATAATAAATTAATAATAATGGTAATAATAATGGTAATAATGATGGTAATAATGGTGGTAATAATAATGGTAATGAATAATGGTAATAATAATGGTAATAATAGTGGTAATAATGATGGCAATAATGATGGTAATAATGATGGTAATAATGGTGGTAATAATGGTGGTAATAATGGTGGTAATAATAATGGTACGAATAATGGTAATAATAATGGTAATAATAGTGGTAATAATGATGGTAATAATGATGGTAATAATGGTGGTAATAATGATGGTAATAATGATGGTAATAATAACGATAATAATTATGGTAATAATAACGGTAATAATAATGGTAACAATAATGGCACGTGTTTCGACTGCAAACACTTCATAAAATGGATACATGGATGGATACATGGATGGATACATGGATAAATGGATGGATACATGGATGGATACGTGGATGGATACATGGATGGATACATGGATGGATACATGGATGGATACATGGATGGATACATGGATGGATAAATGGATGGATACATGGATGGATACATGGATGGATACATGGATGGATAAATGGATGGATACATGGATGGATACATGGATGGATAAATGGATGGATACGTGGATGGATACATGGATGGATACATGGATGAATACATGGATGGATACATGGATGAATACATGGATGGATACATGGATGGATACATGGATGAATACATGGATGGATACATGGATGGATACATGGATGGATACATGGATGAATACATGGATGGATACATGGATGAATACATGGATGGATACATGGATGGATACATGGATGAATACATGGATGGATACATGGATGAATACATGGATGGATACATGGATGGATACATGGATGAATACATGGATGGATACATGGATGAATACATGGATGGATACATGGATGAATACATGGATGGATACATGGATGGATACATGGATGAATACATGGATGGATACATGGATGAATACATGGATGGATACATGGATGAATACATGGATGAATACATGGATGGATACATGGATGGATACATGGATGAATACATGGATGAATACATGGATGGATACATGGATGAATACATGGATGGATACATGGATGGATACATGGATGGATACATGGATGGATACATCAGACTAAATTAGGTGATTCCTGAACCGTTCCACATACTTCTACACAAAGCACACATGAAACAGTTTACTGCTGGTTACCATTACAAACCATGGGAATGAAAACACTAACAACCACGAGAACAAAAACACAGAAGAAATACATTTTGTAAACACAACATAATACATCATTAACACAGTGGCCCTGAGTCCCGGTCTGTTTACTGATAAGAGTCCTGTCTAGAGACAGCAACTGTCATTCAATACACTTCAATACAGCTCACACTGACCCAGTCCGTAGTGCTGAAAGAACATGGATCTGGACAGACAATGTCGAGGCATGATATTGATATGAGGTTGAAAAGAAGTTCCAGCACACTGGTGATCTTGATGTTCCACGAGACGGAGAGAGAAACAGACAGAGAGAGAGAGAGAGAGAGAGAGAGAGAGAGAGAGAGAGAGAGAGAGAGAGAGAGAGACAGAGAGAGAGAGAGAGAGAGAGAGAGAGAGAGAGAGAGAGAGGAGAGGGAGAGATAAAGAGAGTGAGAGGGGGATAGAGAGAGAGAGAGAGAGAGAGAGAGAGAGAGAGAGAGAGAGAGAGGAGAGAGAGAGAGAGAGAGATAGAGAGAGACAGAGAGAGAGAGAGAGAGAGAGATAAAGAGAGTGAGAGGGGGATAGAGAGAGAGAGAGAGAGAGAGAGAGAGAGAGAGAGAGAGAGAGAGAGAGAGAGAGAGAGAGAGAGAGAGAGAGAGAGAGATAGAGAGAGAGAGAGAGAGAGAGAGAGAGATAAAGAGAGAGAGGATAGAGAGAGAGAGAGAGAGAGAGAGAGAGAGAGAGAGAGAGAGAGATAAAGAGAGTGAGAGGAGGGATAGAGAGAGAGAGAGCGAGAGAGAGACAGAAAGAGACAGAGAGAGAGGAGAGAGAGAGATAAAGAGAGTGAGAGGAGGGATAGAGAGAGATAAAGAGAGAGATGGAGAGGGAGAGAGATAAAGAGAGAGAAACAGACAGAGAGAGATATAGAGAGAGACGAGAGAGAGGAGAGAGAGAGATAAAGAGAGTGAGAGGGGGATAAAGAGAGAGAGAGCGAGAGAGAGACAGAAAGAGACAGAGAGAGAGGGAGAGAGAGAGATAAAGAGAGTGAGAGGAGGGATAGAGAGAGAGAGAGAGATAAAGAGAGAGATGGAGAGGAGAGAGATAAAGAGAGAGATGGAGAGGGAGAGAGAGAGAGATGAACATCAAGCATGGAGCATCAAGATCACCAACGTGCTGAAATGTTATTTTCTAACCTCGGGTATCCAGTTTGTCTCCATCCACCCGATAACCCTGATAGTTGTGCCACAGGAGTAACACCTGTTCAGTAGTATGTGATTTTGAGTTACCTACCGTCTGAATAGGGCAGAGAGATGCGGTACTGTCCTGCCATGAAGACCTCTCCTAGGTGGGTCAGTGTGATCTCAGTCCGTGGGTCCTCGTCTATGACCAGGCTGACTGATTGGATACAAGACCCGTCCAAATGCTGCAATTGAGACAAGATGGCCAGATAGAGAGTGGAACCTAATTGCAGCAATTCAGATGCAGGGATGAGGTGAGGGGACAGATCAGAGGGGAGGGGGCAAATGGTACAAAAAATGGTTCGGGAGTCTTTCTGCGGGACTGAAGCGTTTCTTAAGATCGCTCACCGCCCGGTCCATGGGGCTGTGACAGTAAGTGATCCGCTCTGTATGAATCGAGTCTTTCATTAGCGGCAGAGCAGCCGACAGACTATTTCACCTGCCGCTTTCACACAGCCTGGTCTCCTCTCCCTCCTTTCCCTCCTCCTCCCTCCCTCCTCCTCCCTCTCTCCCGTCTCCCTCCGTCTCTGTCTCTCTCTGTCTCTCCTCCCTCCTCTCTCTCTCTCTCTCTCTCTCTCTCTCTCTCTCTCTCTCTCTCTCTCTCTCTTTATCTCTCCTCCTCCTCTCTCTCTCCTCTCCCTCTCTCTCCTCCTCCTCCTCTCTCTCCCTCTCTCTCTCTCTCTCCTCCTCCTCCTCTCTCTCCCTCTCTCTCTCCAGCACATGCAACTGAACGAAGTACAATG